>NC_133336.1:135298722-135596222 GCF_042186555.1 Aquarana catesbeiana
TACGCGGCTAGGCTCCCAAAAAGTCTCACACATGTGGTATCCCCGTACTCAGGAGAAGCAACAATGTATTTTGGGGTGTAATTTCACATATTCCCATGGCATGTTTGAGCAATATATCATTTAGTGACAACTTTGTGCAAAAAAAAAAAAAAAAAAATTTGTCTCTTTCCCGCAACTTGTCACAATATAAAATATTCCATGGACTCGACATGCCTCTCAGCAAATAGCTTGGGGTGTCTACTTTCCAAAATGGGCTCATTGGGGGCGGGGTTTGAACTGTCCTGGCATTTTATGCACAACATTTAGAAGCTTATGTCACACATCACCCACTCTTCTAACCACTTGAAGACAAAGCCCTTTCTGACACTTTTTGTTTACATGAAAAATTTTTTTATTTTTTTTTTGCAAGAAAATTACTTTTGAACCCCCAAACATATATATTTTTTAAAGCAAATGCCCTACAGATTAAAATGGTGGGTGTTTCATTTTTTTTTTTTTTCACACAGTATTTGCGCAGTGATTTTTTTCAAACGCATTTTTTGGGAAAAAAACACACTTTTTTAAATTTTAATGCACTAAAAAACACTATATTGCCCAAATGTTTGATGAAATAAAAAAGATGATCTTAGGCTGAGTACATGGATACCAAACATGACATGCTTTAAAATTGCGCACAAACGTGCAGTGGCGACAAACTAAATACATTTTTAAAAGCCTTTACAGGTTACCACTTTAGATTTACAGATGAGGTCTACTGCTAAAATTACTGCCCTCGATATGACCTTCGGTGATACCTCACATGCATGGGGCAATTGCTGTTTACATTTGACGCCAGACTGACGCTTGCGTTCGCCTTTGCGCGAGAGCAGGGGGAGACAGGGGTGCTTTTTTTTTTTTTCTTATTTTTTTGCATTTTTATCTTATTTTTTAAACTGTTCCTTTAATTTTTTTTAAAATCATTTTTATTGTTATCTCAGGGAATGTAAATATCCCCTATGATAGCAATAGGCAGTGACAGGTACTCTTTTTTTGAAAAAATTGGGGTCTATTAGACCCTAGATCTCTCCTCTGCCCTCAAAGCATCTGACCACACCAAGATCGGTGTGATAAAATGCTTTCCCAATTTACCAATGGTGCTGTTTACATCCGGCGAAATCTTAAGTCATGAAATGCTCGTAGCTTCCGGTTTCTTAGGCCATAGAGATGTTTGGAGCCATTCTGGTCTCTAATCAGCTCTATGGTCAGCTGGCTGAATCAATGGCTGCATTATCAGGTTCCCTGTTGGGACAGGAGAGCCAGAGAAAAAAACGTGGAAGACGGTGGGGGCGGGGCATTCCCTCCCACTGCTTGTAAAAGTAGTCTAGAGGCTAATTAGCCGCTAGTATTGCTTTTACATGAAAGCCGACCGCTGGCTGAAAAGAATGATACCAAGATGATACCTAAACCTGCAGGCATCATTCTGGTATAACTACTCAGTCCAGCAACATACCAGTACGTTGCTGGTCTTGTTGGGCATATATTGTAAACTTTTTTTTTTTTCATGCAGCCTGTGGGCTGAACGAAAAAAAGAGATTGATCATTGGGTATGCCCACCATTAGAATACCTCCCTTCATCCATCCACTTCTAATGATGGGCATACATGCACCGTTTATATATGCCGAAGCATGGGGGCATCCTCCCGCAAAAGGTAGGAGCAAATCGCTCCTCCGCCCACTGCTGCCCCCACGCTTCGGCATATATGCTGAAGTATGTAACTGTGGTGGTGAAATCACCTCCGACAGCGCTGGAGTCACGGCTTTATGTATCGTGGGAGCAAACGCTGTTGCTGTCAAGATAAATAAATCCGCTCTGCAGCTGAATGGTGTATCTGAAAACAAAAAAATGGCTAACAATAAAACACAGTAAACCGTAAAGTATAAAAAAAATTGCATACCTATAAAGCAAACATGATAATAACAATAACACATTGCAGAATAGAATACAGCAAAAAAGAGCAGAACAATAGAGAGAGAACAATAAAACGACAACTATTTTTGTTTTTTTATTTTATATATTTTTTTTTTTTTACACTTTTATAACTGTAACCATTCCAGGTTCGGGTCTCTCAAAATGTGATGGCATCTTGGGAGACCCTGTGAAAGTGTGTCCTAGTCTGTGCAGTGCTGTACCCTACGCTAAAACTCAACTAGTGTATGGTAGTGTTCAAAACATTCACCAATGCAAAGACCAGGATTGTCAGGACAGGAGGAACAATAATACGAGGTGTCACGCCTATATCCGAGCTTTCTGCAGACACAACATTTTCTTTGGGGGGCTCGTTGGGTAGGGGTACTCAGGAGGACATAAGGAAAATGCCTCTCATGCAGCCGGCTTACTGCATTTGGTTGGGGAAGGTGAAGTGGAGCACCGTCTGGAAACAGAAGGGCTCTGACGATCTCTTCCTGGAATTTAAGGAAGGATCCAGTCCGTCCTGGAGCTCTGTATAGCACATCAGCAAAGCCAATTGAAATAAGTATTTAGACACTTTTTTTATACCAGCGTTTGGCATTACGGGCAACTAGATAAGGGCGCCAACAACTGGTCGTTGAGGTCCACCGCTCCCATATTGAGGTTATATTTGTGGACACAGAGGGGTTTCTCCACAACACCATTCGCCGTAGTAATTTGGACCGTCGTGTCTGCATGAAGGTAGGTAAGAACGAAAACTTTATTATCCCCCAACTTCATAGTGAGCAAATTATTACACTGCAAGCAGGCTCTCTCCCCAGCCTAAGACTGGAATCTACAAGCCGCTGGGGAAAGCCCCGGCGATTAGATTGCACGGTGCTACATGCTCCAATCTGTTGATCAAAAAGGTGACTAAAAAGTGGCACGCTCTTGTAATAATTGTCCACATATAAGCGGTACCCCTTTCCGAATAAGGGTGACACCAAGTCCCACATAATCTTGCCAGCGCTTCCTATGTAGTCAGGGCAGTTTGTCGGCTCTACGTGACTATCTTTGCCCTCGTAAACCATAAAACTACATGTATAGCCTGTGGCCCTGTCACAGAGCTTATACATCTTGACCCCGTATCTGGCACGCTTGCTGGGAAGGTACTGTTTGAATGACAAGCGGCCAGAAAACTTAATCAGGAATTCATCAACGCAGACAACTTGATGGGGAGTAAACAAGTCTGCAAAACTTTGGTTGAAGTGGTTTACGAGGGGCTGAATTTTGTAGAGCCGATCGTATTCAGGGTCTCCACGTGGACGACAGAGTTCATTGTTGTTGTGTTATGGAAATGATTAAGAGCTCCAATCGAGCCCAAGGTTATCTGCTGCTGTCTCTAATTTGAAAGTGTTGATATGCATGCATATAAAAGTAAACACTCTGAGACACGCTCAGCTCCGTTACTTCTTACACTTCTAATTTATTCAAGGCGGTGTTAATGTTTTATACACACAAATACGTCATTGCTATGTTAGTCTAATAGGTACATCTCATTGGTTAAGATAGAAAAAGAAAATGGAGAATCTTCATAACGAGGTCTGGCTGATCTTGGTTTTATCTTCAGTTCCGCGTTCTTCTGATGTGTGGGATGCAGGGGGTAACCGCCATTTTGAGAAAATATAGGAACAGAGCAAACCTGTATACTTATATAATGAGTAAGGAGAAAAATATGTATACACATAAGAAAATAGACATTTTCAGATTACTATTATTATTATTATTTACATCACATTCCTTCACAGTTGAAGTGCATGAACCGCAAAATCTGCTCGTATCGTGCCCTGGCCATGGAGGCAGAGAACACGGGCATATGGTAAATTGGGTCAGTGGACCAATATGACTGCAACTCACTCTTTTTATTTATGCCCATGTTGAGGGAAAGGCCCAGAATTGGTTTCCAATCTCTGGCAAGGGAGGACTGGGGAATAGTGGTGATGTGTTGACCAGTGTACAAATTGCTTTGGTCCACAATAGATCTATAGATATCTTCGGTGAAAAACAGCGAATAAAAATCAAGTGGCGTAAAAGCAACTGTTTCCACATGAATGCCGGGTTGGCCAGTGAATGGGGGAAGTACGGGTGCTGCAGAAGTGGTGGGTTCCCAATTCGGATTGGTGAATGCAGCAGGAAGGGCACTATGGGCACGACGGGCCTGTGTTCGTCTTGGTGGCATCGGGACACTACTTGTGCTTGCCACCTCGCCAGCTTGAACTGCAATTATGGGACTCGCCACATCACCAAGTGTTACTGCAGTGCTGGATGTATGACCAGGTTGTACTAGGCCGCTGGTGCTTGCCAGTTCACCAGAAGGAATAGCGGCGCTAGTACTTCTCTGCTCCATACGAGGGACCTGCCGTTCTTGCACATCAAGGACAGAAGAAGTTTGGGGTCTGGTATGCCTGATCTTGGCAGGGACCACAACTCCGTCGTCAGAGCTATCTGTCATGGAGCCGCTGCTGTCTACAGGTTCGTATTCTGAGCCTGAATGTGACAGATGAGTGACTTCCTCTTCACTATCTGTCATGCTCAGAAATGTGTAGGCCTCTTCACTAGTGTACCTTCGATTTGCCATTTTGGGCTCTAAATTTAGTGGTACAGTAGTGAGACTCACAGGCAAAAGACTTCCGACTGTTAGCGACTGATTCAAAACGCTACCAAAAAACTGTTAGCGATCGCAGGGATCAGGCCTGACTCTACGACCGCTGCAGTTATGTGTTTAGTGTTTTGTAAGTGACAGTGATCGATCGATACTGCACTTGGGTGGGCTGGGCAGGGCTTGGCCGAGGGGCAAAACGCAGGTGCTAGCAGATATCTGGGCTGATCCCGCTAACACTGCGTTTTTGGGGACCCTAAACGTCTGGGGACGCTAGTATAGATCTGATCGGATCAGATATTGATCCGTTCAGATACTATACCACTAAGGGAGGTGTGTGCTGCGTGTGTGGGTGTTAGCGGTACTGGCGCTAACCTGACGCTGCCTGGGGCGACGCAGACCTTATCTGACCCTAAAACCTTTGTTAGGTAATAAACGGCGGGTGCCCTAAAACTATAATAAACAAACTAACTAACCAGCGTCACCCGTAACACTTATACGTGATCACTGGTGAAAGGTTAACTAGGGGACAATCAAGGGGTTAAAACCTTTATTAGGTAGTATATGGGCGTCCCTGTCGCTATAAAACACTGACGACGAACCTATATACTTACCTCCCTAACTAGCATCACCAGTGACACTAATACAGCGATCAGAAAAACGATCGCTTAGTGACACTGGCGATGGGTGGTGATCAAGGGGTTAACCTTTTTTAGAGGGGGTACCCTAGACCTAAAGGGGGCCAACCCTAACTGCCCTAACACTTATAACTGTCACAAACTGACACCAATGCAAAAAAAAAAAAAACTGCTATTGGTGTCACTGTGACAGGGGATACAGGGGGGTGATCGGGGGGTGACTGGGGGGTGAAAAGTGTGCCTGCGTGTTTTACTGTAAGTGTAGTGTTGTGCAAACTCACATTGATGTCTTCTCTCCTTGGCGCCGGAACAAAAAGAACGGCTCGAGGAGAGATGACATCACTTCCTCCGCTTGTGTTTACATTACAGAAGCCGAGGAAGCTTGTCATTCGCCAGGAGCAATCGCGAGGGGGTGGCCACGAATGAGTGGCCTCCCCCTCACCTCTGATCGCCCCTGACTTGAATCCGACCGCCGCAGGCACTGGGGGGGGGTCCGACCGTGGGCAGGCAGGGACGTACAGGTAAGTCCTTATGCCTGCCCGTGCCATTGTGCCGACGTACATCGTCGTGTGGCGGTCGGCAACTACCTAAAAAATAACAAAACTGTAAAGTTAGCTCTATTTTTTGTATAATGTGAAAGATGTTAAGCCGAGTAAATGGATGCCTAACCTGTCACACTTTCAAATTGTGCACAGTTGTGGAAGGGCGCCAAACTTTGGTACTTAAAAATCTCCATAGGTGACGCTTAATTTTTTTTTTTACAGGTTACCAGTTTAGAGTTAGAGGAGGTCTTGGGCTAGAATTGTTGCTCTCGCTCTAACGCACGCAGCGCTACTTCACATGTGTGATTTGAACGCTGTTTACATATGTGGGCGTAACTTGTGTATGCGTTCGTTTCTGTGCGTGGGGACGGGGGCGCTTGAAATTTTTATTTTACTTTTTTAATTTTACACTTTCTCTTGAAGCATTTCTTTTGATCACTTTTATTCCTTATTACAAGGAATGTAAACATCCCTTGTAATCGGAATGGTGCATGACTAAGGGTGAGCTCTGGCGTGTTCGCACACTCCACGTGCAGAGCCTGCCAGGAAGTCGGCACGGCGCTGCGCAAAGCACAGGCAGTGAGACATTTCCTGATCTCTGCAGCCACACATCGGGAAAATGTCTCACTGCCTGTGATTAGCACAGCGCTGTGCCAACTTCCTGGCAGGCTCTGCACGTGGAGTGTGCGAACACGCCAGAGCTCACCCTTATGCATGACAGGTCCTCTTTATGGAGAGATCTGGGGTCTAAAAAGCCTAGATCTTTCTTCCAGGCTGGAAAGGCTGAGATCAAAAGAAAAGTTGCACAATCTTTCTTTCCAGCCGAGTCCTCGGCATTGTTTACTTCCGCCTCCGAAGGTCATAGAGATGACTGGCTGATCGTACGGGCGAGCCAGTAGAAGCAACGGAGGGCGGCGGGAGTGGGGTGGTGGGGGATGTCCCCTCTCACCGCCTGTACGAAACGATCAAGCGGCTGAACTGCCACTATGATTGTTCTTATGGTGCACAGAATCGCCAGCTGTAAAAGATATCTGAATGATGCCTGTAGCTGCAGGCATCATTCAGATATCCCCACTGAAAGTCAGACGTCATAAGACGTCCTTGGGCTGGAAGTGGTTTAAAGCAGAAGTTCAGCCAAAGCTTGTTTTGCTGGGCTTCTCCTATGGATCACAGGAGTGCAATTTGTTTTGCTCTCCTGTGACCTATTTTTAGCAGAGAGCGGGCTAAAGTCTGCTCTGATACCACTGGAATCAGTCACCGCGTCATCACAACAATAAAGTCTCTGGATCTGCCACGTGCCTGGACCGATGCCCGTCTCAGCCTCTCAACGATCTGCTGAGAGCCTGAGATGGCTGCTCCCCACTCCGCCACAGCTTAGCGTTCCAGTGAGCTTGGGGGGCCAGAGCGGAGAGCTGCTGACTGTCTGAAGCTCTCTGCTCAGGGAGCTGAGAGAACGAGCCATCAGCGGTGTTAGATCGCTTGGTTCTCAGTGCAGAGGCGCAGGGGAACCGATGCTGCATCCACCTAGGTAAGTATGAAACTGGAAAAAATAAACATCTCTTTTAAGCAACAGACAGCATGGATTCATGAAAGACAGAAGTTGTCAAACAAGCCTGATTTCTTTTTATGAGGAGGTAAGTAAAACCTTGGACAAAGGGGTGGCTGTGGATGTGGTATACTTGGACTTTGCAAAAGCGTTTGACACAGTTCCCCACACACAGGCTAATATGGAAGTTAAAGACTACAGGCTTTTAAAGATCAGTTTGGAAATGCATAGAAAATTGGCTAAAAAAACAAATTCAGAGAGTAGTGGTTAATGATTCTTATTCTGAATGGTCTAAGGTTATTAGTGGTGCACCCCAAGGTTCAGTGCTGGAACCCTTACTTTTTAATATCCCTTTATAAAGGATATAGGGTCTGGGATTAAAAGTACCCTTTCATTGTTTGCAGATGACACCAAGCTATGCAGTGGAATAACGACCTTACAGGATATCTCCAACTTTCAAGCCAACCTCAATGAACTGTTTAACTGTAATGCCCCGTACACACGGTCGGATTCTCCGACGGAAAATGTGTGATAGGACCTTGTTGTCGGAAATTCCGACCGTGTGTAGGCTCCATCACACATTTTCCATCGGATTTTCCGACACGCAAAGTTTGAGAGCAGGATATAAAATTTTCCGACAACAAAATCCGTTGTCGGAAATTCCGATCGTGTGTACACAAATCCGACGGACAAAGTGCCACGCATGCTCAGAATAAATAAAGAGATGAAAGCTATTGGCCACTGCCCCGTTTATAGTCCCGACGTACGTGTTTTACGTCACCGCGTTCAGAACGATCGGATTTTCCGACAACTTTGTGTGACCGTGTGTCTGCAAGACAAGTTTGAGCCAACATCCGTCGGAAAAAATCCTAGGATTTTGTTGTCGGAATGTCCTTTCTTGTATTAAGAGAGGTATGAACTCCAGAGAGAGATCATTTTGCCGCTGTACAAATCATTAGTAAGACCTCATCTGGAATATGCAGTTCAGTTTTGGGCACCAGTTCTCAAAAAGGATATCGGGGGAACTGGAGAAAGTTCAGAGAAGGGCAACCAAACTGATAAGAGGCATGGAGGAGCTCAGCTATGAGTAGAGATTAGAGGAACTGAATTGATTCTCTTGAGAAAAGATTAAGTGGGGATATGATCAACATGTGCAAATATATGTGGTCCATATAGTGAACTTGGTGTTGAATTATTCACTTCACACCACAAGGGGGCACTCTTTATGTCTAGAGGAAATATAGATTGCATCTCCAAATATGGAAAGGTTTCTTCACAGTAAGAGATGTGGAATAGACTCCCTCCAGAGGTGAATCTGGCCAGCTCAGTAGATTGCTTTAAGAAAGTCCTGGATTCTCTCCTAAATATACATAATATAACTGGATACTAACAATTATAGGTAAAGTTGATCTGGGGAATATCTGATTGCCTCTCAGGAACAGGAAAGATTTTTTTCCCCCCTGCTTTAGCAAATTGAATCATGCTTTGCTGGGGTTTTTCGCCTTCCTCTGGATCAACTGTGGATTGTGTATATGAGATTGTATGATTTTTTTTTTGGTTAAACTAGATGGATTTTTTTTCAACCTGACTAACTATGTAAAGCCTAGTACACACGGGCCGAATGTCTGGCGACATTGGCCGGTTCAATAAAAACGGGCCGACGTTTGGCCCCTGTGTATGGCAGCCTGTCCAACAGAAGCCAGCAGCCGACAGACTCCTGATCAGTGCTCTCAGCCAATTGCTGAGAGCAGTGACTGGAGTGTTCTGGTGAGAGGGCTGTCCCCCTGTCAGAACACGAAAGAACGGCAGGGGGGTTCGCTGCTCTAATGTGGGATCGTTGGATCGACTGGAGCTGGCAGTTTTTTTTTTACTCCGTTCAACTGCCCGGGTTGAACAGAAAAAAACTAGTGGTGTATACCAGACTTTACCTAGAAAACATGTGTGTCTCTCGACACTTCCCTTGCTGCATGCTTGTTTCAGGTCTGCAATTTACTGAATAGCAAAGCTGGGATCAGTTTGACAGCTCAAGGCTATGCACACTGAAGAAAAATAAAAAAAAGGCAACTGTATCTTCACCATGCCTGTATCCTGACAGTCTTCCTTAAAGTGGTTGTAAAGGCAGAAGGTTTTTTCTTAATGAATTTGTTGTAAGTGTTGTATGGAATCTTAATACATATGGGGAATTTAAAATAAGATCTGTGTTTTTTTTTTTTTTTTTTGTTTTTTTTTTTTCAGTGCCTCCAACCTTACGGTAAAATTGTGAACTTTGTTCAGATAATCATTAACATACCACAATAATTTCCTGAGTTCATTTCTTACGAATGTATAAATATCTCCCAATAAAATTAGTAAATTTTATTTTATTAATTTACAAGTATATTTAAACAATTTCATACAGAACTGGGATTTCTGGTGATTAATATTTCATGCACTTTATCAAAAACATCAACACGGCAATAAAACTATTTTTTTTTTCTTAATATCTTACAATGGTGCTCATTACCCAGCCTGTGTAGCTGGTGCCCGCTACCCAGTCTGCTGAACTGGTGCCTGTCACTCGGCTTGTACTAGTACCCATAATCCGACTTGCTGAGCCAGTGCTTGTTACCCAGCCTACTGGGCCGGTGCCCGTTACCCAGCTTGTAGGGCCGGTACCCATTACCCAGCATGTTGATACAGCACCTGCTGCCCTGCCGGATGACCCGGAGCCCACTGCCCAGCCTGACATGCCCGCTGCTCAGCTTGAGGTTTTTGTGCTGCTGCCCAGCTCGACGTGCTTGCTGCCAAGCTCGAGGTTCCCGTGCTTGCTGCCCAGCTCGACGTGCCTGCTGCCCAGCTTGATGTGCCTGAGCCTGCTGCCCAGCTTGCGGTTCCTGTGCCTGCTACCCAGTTTGTGCCTACTGCCTAGTTTGATGTGCCCATTGCCCAGCCGGATGTGTCTGTGCCCGCTGCCCGGCTTGATGTACCACTGCTCGCTGCCCAGCTTGATGTGTCGCTGCCCAGCCTGAGGTGTCTCTGCCCGTCGCCCGGTTTAAAACCATGGACCTTCCAGCTTGATGTGACTCGGCCCACTGCCCGGCTTGATTCTTTGAACTTTCTTCATGCCTAGCTTGGTGTGACTCTGCCCGTTGTCCGGTTTAAGGCCATGGACCTTCCACATGCCCAACTTGATGTGACTTTGCCCGCTGCCTGGCTTGATGCCATGGACTTTTCCCAGCAGCAGCTAGTTGGAGCGTCCGGAGGCTGCTCCTTTTAGGGGGGTTACTGTCTGGAAAGGTTCCACCCGCTATTGGCACTGTCTGACATTTGGCGTGCAGTACTGATGTCCACCAGTGGGTGTCTCCTGGCAGTCTGGAATAGGGATGAGCCGCACACCCCCCTGTTCGGTTCGCACCAGAACTTGCGAACAGGCAAAAAATTTGTTCGAACACCGTTAGTCTATGGGACACGAACATGAATAATCAAAAGTGCTAATTTTAAAGGCTTGTATGCAAGTTATTGTCATAAAAAGTGTTTGGGGACCTTGGTCCTGCCCCAGGGGACATGGATCAATGCAAAAAAAAGTTTTAAAAACTGCCCTTTTTTCGGGAGCAGTGATTTTTAATAATGCTTAAAGTGAAACAATAAAAGTGTAATATCCCTTTAAATTTCGTACCTGAGGGGTGTCTATAGTATGGCTGTAAAGGGGCGCATGTTTCCCGTGTTTAGAATAGTCTGACAGCAAAATGACATTTCAAAGGAAAAAAAAAGTCATTTAAAACTACTTGCGGCTATTAATGCATTGCCGGTCTGACAATACACATAGAAGTTCATTGATAAAAACGGCATGGGAATTCCCCACAGGGGAACCCCGAACCAAAATTAAAAAAAAAAAAGACGGGGGGTCCCCCTAAATTCCATACCAGGCCCTTCAGGTCTGGTATGGCTTTTAAGGGGAACCTTGCGCCAAAATTAAAAAAAAAAAAAAATGGCGTGGGGTCCCCCTAAAAATCCATACCAGACCCTTATCCGAGCATGCAACTTGGCAGGCCGCAGGAAAAGGGGGAACGAGAGCGCCCCCCCCTCCTGAACCGTACCAGGCCACATGCCCTCAATATTGGGAGGGTGCTTTGGAGTAGCCCCCCAAAACACCTTGTCCCCATGTTGATGAGGACATGGGCCTCATCCCCACAACCCTGGCCGGTGGTTGTGAGGGTCTGCGGGCGGGGGGCTTATCGTTATCTGGAAGCCCCCTTTAACAAGGGGACCCCCAGATCCCGGCCCTCCCCCTGTGTGAAATGGTAAAGGTACCCCTACCATTTCACTAAAAAACTCAAAAATGTTAAAAATGACAAGAGACAGTTTTTGTCAATTCCTTTATTTAAATGCTTCTTCTTTCTTCTATCTTCCTTCGGTTTCCTCCTCCTCATCCTCCCCCTCCCCCCTCCGTCTTCTTCCCTTCTTCTTCTCGGGCCGCTCCGCATCCATGATGGCATGGAGGGAAGCTCCTGCTGTGTGACGCTTCTCCTCTTCTGACGGTTCTTAAATAACGGGGGGGGGGCGGTAACCCTGCCCCCCTCTGACGCACGGTGACTTGACGGGACTTCCCTGTGGCGTCACGGGGATGCCACAGGGAAGTCCCGTCAAGTCTGTGCGTCAGAGGGGGCGTGGTCACCGGGTGGCCCTGCCCCCCCGTTATTTAAGAACCATCAGAAGAGGAGAAGCGTCACACAATGGGAGCCTCCCTCCATGCCATCATTGATGCGGAGCGGCCCGAGAAGAAGATGAAGAGAAGAGCGGGAGCCTCCCTCCATGCCATCATGGATGCGGAGCGGCCCGAGGAGAAGGGAAGAAGACGCCGACGCCGCGGAGGAGATGCCGGACGAGAACACCGGAGGAAGAACCAGAAGAAGAAGAAGATGGAGGAAGAAACCAAAGGAAGAAAGAAGAAGCATTTAAATACAGGAATTGCCAAAAACTGTCTCTTGTCATTTTTAACATTTTTGACAGTTTTTTAGTGAAATGGTAGGGGTACTTTTTTACACCCTTACCATTTCACACAGGGGGGGGGGCTGGGATCTGGGGGTCCCCTTGTTAAAGGGGGCTTTCAGATTCTGATAACCCCCACAACCACCAGCCAGGGTTGTGGGGATGAGGCCCTTGTCCTCATCAACATGGGGACAAGGTGTTTTGGGGGGCTACCCCAAAGCACCCTCCCAATGTTGAGGGCATGTGGCCTGGTACGGTTCAGGAGGGGGGGGCGCTCTCTCATCCCCACCTCTTTTCCTGCGGCCTGCCAGGTTGCGTGCTCGGATAAGGGTCTGGTATGGATTTTTGGGGGGACCCCACGCCGGTTTTTTTTTTTAATTTTGGCGCGGGGTTCCCCTTAATATCCATACCAGACCTGAAGGGCCTGGTATGGAATTTAGGGGGACCCCCCCACGTCTTTTTTTTTTTTTTTAATTTTGGTTCGGGGTTTTCCTGTGGGGAATTCCCATGCTGTTTTTATCAATGAACTTTTATGTGTATTGTCGGACCGGTAATTCATTAATAGGCCGCAAGTAGTTTAGATTACTTTTTTCCTTTGAAATGTCATTTTGCTGTCAGACTGTTTTAAACACGGGAAACATGCGCCCCTTTACAGGCATACTATAGACACCCCCCCGGTACAAAATTTAAAGGGATATTACACTTTTATTGTTTCACTTTAAGCATTATTAAAATCACTGCTCCCGAAAAAACTGCCATTTTTAAAACTTTTTTTTGCATTGATCCATGTCCCCTGGGGCAGGACCCAGGTCCCCAAACACTTTTCATGACAATACCATGAATATAAGCCTTTAAAATTAGCACTTTTGATTTCTCCCATAGACTTTTAAAGTCGAATTTGCCGCGAACACCCAAATTGTTCGCTGTTCGAAGCTCATCCCTAGTCTGGAACTGTCAGGGGAGCTTTTCCCTGCTGGTGGTACTATGTGATCTTTGGGCCACAGTACTGGCATCCGCAAGCGGGTGGTTCCTGACAGTGTGGAGCCGACATCTCCTGCGCTCAGGCGTCACCTGACCCTGATTGCAGGATATGTGCACCCTGACCTGAACCTGAGAGCTCTGTCCCTGTATCTGAACCTGATCCCGTCTGTATACCTGAACCTTGTCCCTCCTGTTTCCCTTACCCTTGCCCTGCAGCCTTATCCATCCATCCTCTCCTTGTCCTGTTTGTTCCCTGTCCCCATCTGCTGACCTCCCGTTGATGACCCTGGCCTGGCTATGTTTTATGATTCCGGTATTCCGTGTGTGTGTGTGTGTGTGTGTGTGTGTATATATATATACATATATATATATATATATATATATATATATATATATATATATATATATATATATATATATATATATATATATATATAATGTGTATAGATCTCTCTCTCGATATAGAGATAGATATCTAGATATATGTATGTATCTATCTAATTATTATTTGTGGGTCCCTGTTTGTATTTGGTTGTGCACTGTATTGGAGGTGGTTGTGTTTATATGTTTCACTTATCTTAATAAATCATTTTTACACTTGCATACGTTGCTGCCCACACAGTTCTGGTCACACCTGATACGTGATAGCTACTAGATTGAATGGGGCGATAAATACTTTCCCTGGGATCACAGTAGCCTAAATTGTTGTAATACAGGCCTATGCCTAAATTTACCCAGGCACGGATTCAACACACACAGCCTAGACAAACAATATGGAAAAATTATTAATTATAAAACTACCCTACACACTGTACATTAAAGGTTAAAACATAACTGTAAAATACAATCTCTACAATTTTGAGAGAAAAAGGTTAATTGGTATCAGTATGGTCTGGATCTTGCCATAGGAAAAGGGGAAGATATCCGACAAATTACAAGTACGTTTGATTAGTTCCTTGAGCAAGGTCCAGTAAGATGGGGAGTGGTCAAATATCAACAGGCTTCTTGTTCGTCTAGGGAGTGCATCCGGCATGTGGGTTTGCGGTCCCCTCTCTATGGCCCTCGCATACTTTATACCATCTGGAACAATAAGCTCATAAAATTATAATAAGCTCAGCCCAGAAGGTTTGGCTTATTCTCCATTAGTTGGAAAACGCTAATGATTTACCTGGGGAGCTCAGGTAATATCACCTTCAACCACTAGGTGTGTCTGAGGGCAGAAAAATGTGTTCTGAATTATTTGTTAAAAAAAAAAAAAAATGTTCTTTCATAATGGGTATCAGCCTGTATTTTGCTACAGGTAGCAGTATGAAGTAAATGCTGCAGTGTGAGCTGGAAGCTGCCAGCAACAAGGTATTGTATATTATGGTGTGGTGTAAACCACTAGTAACAAGGTATTGTATATTATGGTGTGGTGTAAACCACTAGTAATACTGAAGGGCGATCCCAAATAAATTAGCAAATGCTATTACCCTGACGGATTGTGCAAACAAAATAAATGTGCAAAATACTGCAATAAATAAATTCTATCTGTAGACATTCAATATAAATATATACTCATGTGCAAAAACTAAACGTAAAATGTATGAATAAATACATGTGCAAAATATAGCAATAAATAAGCATACAACCAACAATATGACTAATTGTGCAAAAAAGATCATAAAGTACTAAATTACTGCTGAGTAATGTGTGCAGCCCTATACATAAAGTGCAAATAGATCAATGTGCAAACCACAGCAATATATAAGACTTCCTGTGAAAACGTGCAAAATTTGCATAAACAGTGCACAGTGGTGTGTGACATACACACTCCAATCACATCGCAATCGGATAGTGTCAACAATAGATCGATCAAACTGAGTCTGAAAATATTACAAAGAAGTCCAAAAGCCATGCAACTGTGTGCATAAGTGAAGAGTAAACAGAGGGTTCAGTGTTATTATGTCTTCTTTAGAAAAAATGGAAAAAGGTCCAATGTGCAAGTAGCAAAGTGGGGTGCCTGAAGTGAAAAAGGTGTGTGTCCTCTTCGTGCATGAATCGCACAACAGTAAGCAGTGACCCCTTACCTACCGGTAATGGGAAAACCGCAAAGAAGCAAATGCTGGTGGGGGTTGTCTCTTCTTGGGGTCCCTGGACCAGAGTGGGTACTTTCTCTGTCTTTGTACCTCTGTTTAGGTGAAACAGGTAATAAAGGACAATGGGGTACCGGATAGTATAGTATTTTAAGCAAGGATGAGCTTTATTAAAATCATAAGGGTGTACTCACATTAAGCATTAAAAAAACAGCATCTATCTCCTACAAGCGGCGAGCTCGTCAACCTCAATCAGTGTAGAGTGCCTATTCCATCCCTACGCGAGATGCTCGTAGGAGATAGATGCTGTTTTTTATGCTTAATGTGAGTACACCCTTATGATTTTAATAAAGCTCATCCTTGCTTAAAATACTACATTACACGGTTTCACCTATACCAAGGAACAAAGACAGAGAAAGTACTCGCTCTGGTCCAGGGACCCCAAGAAGAGACAACCCCCACCAGCATTTGCTTCTTTGCGGTTTTCCCATTACCGCTAGGTAAGGGGCCACTGCTTACCTTTGTGTGATTCATGCACGAAGAGGACACACACCTTTTTCACTTCAGGCACCCCACTTTGCTATTTGCACATTGGACCTTTTTTCATTTTTTCTAAAGAAGACATAACACTGAACCCTCTGTTTACTCCTCAGTTATGCACACAGTTGCATGGCTTTTGGACTTCTTTGTAATATTTTCAGACTCAGTTTGATTGATCTATTGTTGTGACACTATCCGATTGTGATGTGATTGCAGTGTGTACGTCACACACCACTGTACACTGTTTATGCAATTTTTGCACGTTTTCACAGGAAGTCTTATATATTGCTGTGGTTTGCACATTGATCTATTTGCACTTTATGTATAGGGCTGCACACATTACTCAGCAATAATTTAGTACTTTATGATCTTTTTTTACACAATTAGTCATATTGTTGTATGCTTATTGCTATATTTTGCACATTTATTCATACATTTTACGTTTAGTTTTTGCACATGAGTATATATTTATATTGCATGTCTACAGATAGAATTTATTGCAGTATTTTGCACATTTATTTTGTTTGCACTATCCGTCAGGGTAATAGCTTTTGCTAATTTATTTGGGATCGCCCTTCAGTATTACTAGTGGTTTATACCACACCATAATATACAATACCTTGCTGCTGGCAGCTTCCAGCTCACACTGCAGCATTTACTTCATTCTGCTACCTGTAGCAGCATTTTTTCATTCCTCTTGGATAGCGCAGCACCCACCCCCACCTTTTTCATTTACCTATGGGCTTTGTTTGACCCAATTTGGTGCTTGCAGCTGTTCGATCTTTATCTCTCCGCCACGGTAGCGCAGGAATAACTTACATTACATTCTATACAGCCTGTATATTGGGGCTGATGAATATATATCTATAATATTCAGGGACTCTGGCAACCGGTACAATACACTCAGTATAATTTTGATTAATCAATATCACACAAAATGGATGTCTATATGGATAATTGCATAACTCCTGCACATCCTATGAAGACCTATTTATCTTACATGCTATATGGGTATTTTCATGTAGATGTGATCAGGATTTATGTCTTTTATAACAATGATGGGTATCTTAACACAATTCTTAATTTGTTCTATATCAAAATATCATATTAGGTCAGTGGATCCTAAAATCATAGTTGTATCTATCACCTGGAATCAAATATAGAATTTGAATTACTTATAATCATATGTATTTAAAATACCACATGTATAGACAGGATTTAAATGTTTTCCTAAAGTGTTGAAATGAACCTTGGGCAGGCTTAACGAAGATTTAGATAAGGGTTTATATGTACAAACCCTGGCGTTTAGACAATGGGTTCCGTTTTCAATAAACCATTGTTCTATCCATATAATCAAAATGTGATAATTCCTTTTAGGCATTTTGAGACACAGTCATTATAGACTGTTCATATACTTGTGACTGGTGTCTTTCTGGTGTATCATTAAGTTCGCATCTCAGCCATTGTCTGGGGAAAAACTGAGTCAACATTGGGTTTTTAGTAGGGAGGCGATCTCACCCTGTGACACAATGGGGTTATTTACCCTAGCTTTTCCTTTAATTAAAGGCTTTGTTATCTGGATCTTAAAACACTAATTTGACCATTGTCAGCCGGTTTCGTGTAAGGCGGCACCATTGTTCAGGTTACTCTGTTTCAACATGAGTTTTGTATCCTTACCTCAGCTGTCCACTGGATAGGATCATTTAATCAGCCGTTCCTAATGGGGGGGGGGAGATGCTCTCCTGGAATGAGACTCCTTATGAATTATGAAAATTTTGATGCATCTCAGGCATGACATATTCTTTCCATTGATAAAAAAAACCTGTTTGCAGCAGCCCCCCTCAGACCCCCAATACTTACCTGAGGTCCATTTAGATCCAGCGATGTTGTACTAAGGACTCGGCTGTTTGGGACCCCCCCCCCCCCATTGGATGAGACAGCAGCGTGGCGCCATTGGCTCCCACTACTGTCAATCAAAGTCAGTGAGCCAATGAGTAGATAAAGGGGGCGGGGCCGTAGCTCCATGTCTGAATGGACACATGGAGCTGTGGCTCGGGCGCCCCCATAGCAAGCTGCTTGCTGGGAGGGGCCATGAGCGCCAGCGGGGGACCCGAGGAGGAGGATCTGGGCTGCTCCTGTGCAAAACATTTGCAGAGCAGGTAAGTATAACATGTTTGTTATTGTTAACGAAAAAAACCCCAGACTTTAGGATCACTTTAAAGATACACATCTTGGTACATACATGACAAATCTTGATAAAGTCTGTAGCATTTTCATACTGACGGTAACTTATTGGTTTTCCTAGGCATGGTGAAGGGAACAGATAGTCCTATGAATTTGTCAGAATTTTAAAAACTGATTAAAATTTCTTGCTGGAATTTTATTTGCAGGTAATTGCACAAAAATTTGAATATGGACTTGGCTTCTGGTAAATGCATCCTGAACGATTTGATTGGGAAGATTATCAAAATTACAACCACCAATAGGTGCTTTCAAGGAGTTTTATTTAGTGTTCATGCAGATCGCACTGTCACTCTAATAAAAGGTAAACCATATATATTTACTTATCTTGTGTTTTTTTTTTTTTTTTGTGTACAGGCCCTTGAAGTGTCAATGTATACATGGCATGATGCCACATTGTATTGTAATTAAAATACTTGTGTAGGGCTGCAACGCATGATTTTCATAATTGATTAGTTGGCTGATTTTGTTGTTTCGATAAATCAGATAAAAACCTCAAAAGTTTGGTGTATAATTTAATTATGCTGTAAAATTTAAAAGAGACAATTTTAACTATATGCAGTGGCAAATATAAATATCCAGCTACAGTGCATCCGGAAAGTATTCACAGCACTTCACTTTTTCCACATTTTGTTAAGTTACAGCCTTTTTCCAAAATAGATTCAATTTAATTATTTTCCTCAAAATTCTACAAACAATACAAAGGGAAAGCAGCAATGTACAGAGACCTGCTTGATGAAAACCTGCTCCATAGCGCTCTGGACCTCAGACTAGGGCGAAGGTTCATCTTCCAACAGGACAACAACCCTAAGCACATAGCCAAGATGACAAAGGAGTGGCTACGGGACAACTCTGTGAAAGTCCTTGAGTGGCCCAGACTTGAACCTGATTGAACGTCTCTGGAAAGATCTGAAAATGGCCGTGCACCAACGCTCCTCATCCAACTTGATGGATCTTGAGAGGTCCTGTAAAGAATGGGAGAAACTACTCTAAATTAGGCGTGCCAAGCTTGTAGCATTATACTCAAAAGCTTGAGGCTGTAATTGGTGCCAAAGGTGCTTCAACAAAGTATAAAGGCTGTGAATACTTAGCTTAACCAGTTGCTGCCCACCCACCGTCAAGTGACGACGGGGCGGCTCTCGTTCTGGGACGCCGTCATATGATGGCGTCCCAGAACGGACACTCTTGAACCCCCGCGGGGGCGCGCGCTGATCACGGCCGCTCAGTGTTGCTAGGACACGGCGCAACCCTAATCTCTGTAAAGAGCTACGGCTCCTTAACAATGTGATCGGCTGTGTCCAATCACAGCCGGTCACATGTAAACATGGATATGCCGGTAATCGTCCCTCCTCGCCTCACAATGACAGTGTGTGTGGCAAAGAGAGCCGATCAGCGGCATCTCCTCGCAGGGGACAAAAAAAATGTAATCAGGGCACTGATCATCAGTGCCCTGATTACATTATAGCACCGACAGTGTCACCAATCGGTGCCACCGATCAGTGATGCCAGTAAAGTGCTGGCTATCAGTGCCGCCCTGTCCATCAATGCCCATCAGTGCCACCTATCAGTGCTCATCACTGCCCATAAGTACGGCATATTGGTGCCTCCTCATCAGTGTCACCTAATCTGTGCTCATAAGTAGAGGTCGATCGATATATTTGGCCATTTTTGATAAATCAGCATCGGCCGATTATTTTCAAAATTAGGCCGATATTTAACATTAACCGCCATTCCTCCTCCCTTCTCCACACTCAGCCCGGCACTTAATGCTTGCCAGAGCCGCTGAGTGTGTGAAGCTGACATGTAACAGAGTAGAGAGAGAGGGATCTGTTAGATTTCAGGTTGATGTCGGGGGTGGGCGGGACCCGGCCGCTATCAAACACTAGCCAATGGGATGGGATCTGGGCGGGCCGCTGCCTGTATGTGGCCTGCCCCTTTTCTTAAGCAGCCCAATCATTGGCTGCTGTTAGCTGCTGGGTCTCGCCCACCCTGGCCGGGTCCCGCCCACCCCGACATTAATCTTAATTCTGACATCTCCTCTCTGTCAGTTTCACACACAGTTTCTTGGCTCAGTGTGAAACCTGCCAGTGCCACCTGCCACCCAGTGCCATCTGTCAGTGCCAACAAGTGCCACCGCCAACCAGTGCCTGCCAATGCCACCACCGATCAGTGCCACCTCCAACCAGTGCCACGCCAATCAGTGCCACCTGCCAGTGCCACGCCAATCAGTGCCAACCAGTGCCACCTTCCAGTGCCACTGCCAATCAGTGCCACCTTCCAGTGCCACTGCCAATCAGTGCCATGTACCAGCGCCACCTGCCAGTGCCATGTCAGTTCCAAACCAGTGCCATCTGTCAGTACCAACCAGTGCCTGCCAGTGCCACCGCCAATCAGTGCCACCTGCCAGTGCCACCTGCCACCTCCAACCAGTGCTATGCCAATCAGTGCCACCTGCCAGTTTCAAACCAGTGCCACCTGCCAGTTTCAAACCAGTGCCACGTGCCAGTGCCAATCAGTGCCACCTGCCAATCAGTGCCAGCGCCACGTGCCAGTGCCAACCAGTGCCATGTCAGTTCCAAACCAGTGCCACCTTCCAGTGCCACTGCCAATTAGTGCCACCTGCCTAAGCCAACCAGTGCCACCTGCCACAGCCAGTGCCATCTGTATTGAGGACATCAAGTGTGTGGTAGAGTGACAGGAGCAAGTAGGGAGGAGTGGAGTGGGTGAGGTCTTTTTTTTTTTTTTTAAATAGGCCAAAAATATCGGCCACAAAAATCGGCATCATATATCGGCCATCGGCCGCCCCAATTTCTAAATATCGGCATTGGCCAGAGAAAAACCCATATTGGTCGACCTCTACTCATAAGTGCCGCCTCATCAGCGCACGTCAGCGAAGGAAAAAAATTACTTATTTACAAAATATACTGGCAAACTAAGTAAAAATTTTTTTTTCAAAATTTGAATTTTTTTTTGTAAACCCAGCGGTGATTAAATATCACCAAAAGAAAGCTCTATTTGTGTGAAGAAAAGGATAAAAATGTAATTTGGGTACAGTGTAGCATTGCCGCGCAATTGTCATTCAAAGTGTGACAGCGCTGAAAGCTGAAAAATGGCCTGGGCAGGAAGGGGGTGTAAGTGCCCTGTTAGCACAAAACCCCCCTAAATTACCCCATTTTGGAAAGTAGACATCCCAAGCTATCTGCTGAGAGACATGTTGAGTATTTTGCAGATCTCACTTTTTGTCACAAAGTTTTGAAAATAGAAAAAAAAAAATAAATTGATTTTTCTTTTCTTCATTTTCAAAAATAAATGAGATCTGCAAAATACCATGCCTCTTAGCAAAAACCTTGGGGTGTCTGCTTTCCAAAATGGGGTCATTTGGGGAGATTTTGTGCTATCTGGACATTTCAGGGCCTCTGTAACTGTGATAGGTTGTGAGGAATGAAATCAAAAATGTACGCCCTTAGAAAGCCTGAAGGCGGTGATTGGTTTTCGAGGTCCTGTACATGGTTAGACTGCCAAAAAGTTCCACACATGAGGTATCCCTGTACACAGGAGAAGCAGCAGAATGTATTTTGGGGTGTAATTTCACATATAACCATGCCATGTTTGAACAATATATCATTTAGTGAAACTTTGTGTAAAAAAAAAAAAAAAAAAAAAAAAAAAATGTAATTTTCCCGAAACGTGTGGCAAAATATCAAATATTCCATGGACACAACATGCCTCTCAGTAAAAAGCCTAAGGTGTCTTCTTTCCAAAATGGGGTCATTTGGGGGGTTTTGTGCGATCTTGACATTTCAGGGCCTCTGAAACTGTGATAGGTAGTGAGGAAGTGAAATCACCATTTTACGCCCTTAACCTGAAGGCGGTGCTTGGTTTTCGGGGTCCTGTACACGAGCAATAGATCCAAAAAAGTCTCACACATGTGGTCTCCCCATACTCAGGAGAAGCAGCAAAATGTATTTTGGGGTGTAATTTCACATATGCCCATGGCATGTTTGAGCAATAGATCATTTAGTGACAACTTTGTGCAAAAAAAAAAAATATATATTTTTCCCGCAACTTGTGGCAAAATATAAAATATTCCATGGACTCAACATGCATCTCATCAAATAGCTTGGGGTGTCTACTTTCCAAAATGAAAGCTGCGGCGCTCGAGTAGGGGGCGGGGCTTCTGCGCTCCAAGCTGGCCCACAGGAAATACTGAGAGCAGGTCACTTCCGGGGCATATGACTTCCATCGCCGGACGCCGGTTCCAGTCTCCTTAAACGGCGTGAACAGTAGACACTGGCTGCTGGTGTCTTCTGGTGAAAGCAGCCAGGCTGTGGAAAGCCAGAAAGGTGCAAGATGGATCAATCTGCAGTTCCTACACAGGCAGTCGATGCGCCCAACACCAGCACCTCACAGGTAAGCCTGAAGTGTTATGTCACTATCTTGCTCTCCCTGTGAGTGTTCCCTCCCCCTCCCCTCTCTGTAGTAGTGGGTTAAGGGGACACATTTCCTCCCTCCTGCACATGGTGGTTTGGAGTGGTGGGGTGGCTGAGAGTCTCATTAGGGGTCACTTATCTTTTTGTCTTACAGACCAAGACCCAAGACAAGACTCAAGCGCAGCCACCTAAAAAGAAATGTGCGGTGTGTGCAAACAAATTGAGCTCCTCATGGAGCAAAGCCGTTTGTCGCAGCTGTATAGATGGCCTTGAAAAGGATGACCCGGTTACCTCTTGTCAGAAAATGCTAACCTCTGTTAGGGACGAGCTTGTGTCCACCTTTAGTTCTTTTAGAACACTTATTGACAAGCTCCAGACCCCAGTAGAGGGTCCGTCCACACAGAGAGCTTCAGTCAGCACTCCGCAGAAGGCAGAGAGTGAAGACTCTGAGGCTGAGGTCAGATCTACCCGTTCTTCCCCTGAAGAATCAGGGTCAGATATAGAGCCCAGGGATAGAGAATCCACTCGAGGTTCGAGATTTAAGTTATCTGTAGAGGATGTGGATGACTTGTTAAAGGCTATCTATACCACCCTTGAATTGAAAGAGGAGGAGGTTGTTATCCAAACACGATCTTATGTATAAGGGATTGCATAAGAAAAAACCTAGAGTTTTTCCAGTCCATAGTTCATTGGTTGATACTGTTAAACTGGATTTGGATAACCTGGAGAGAAAACCATTCTTTAGTAACCTAAAAAGAAGGTTCCCTTTTGATGAGGACACTGCGCAGCCATGGAATAAAAAACCGAAGCTGGACGCACCTCTTTCAAAGGTTTCAAAAAATTAGAACCTAGCGTTCGATGATATGGGCACGCTTAAGGATCCGATAGACAAGAGGGGGGGATATCCTTCTCCACAGAGCCTGGGACTCAGCGGTTGGGAACCTGAAACCAGCTCTAGCCTCCACTTGTGTGGCCAGGAATCTGGAGGTTTGGTTGACTCAGATTCAGTCACACCTGTCAGCGGGTACCTCGAGAGAGCAGATTTTGAAGTCTTTTGCTCTCCTCTTTCAGGCTGTAGGTTTTTTGGCAGATTCTTCTGCAGAGTCGGTAAGAATGTCGGCCAGGACTTCAGCTTTAGTGAACTCGGCCAGGAGAAGCATCTGGCTTAAAACCTGGTCAGGGGACCCAGCCTCCAAATTACGCCTTTGTGGGCTTCCCTTAACAGGCGATCATTTATTTGGCCCAGGACTGCAGGAGGCTCTGGAACGCACGGCTGATAAGGAAAAGGCGTTTCCAGAGAAAGAGAATCTCGACAGCCAGAAAAATTTTTCGTGGCCAAGGCAGTCAACGGAGTCCTGGAGAAAAGGACAGCAGGCTGTTTAACCCTCCTCAACAGCCCGCCAAGCCACAGTGACTTGTGTTCCCCAGTGGGAGGAAGATTGAGGGCCTTCATCCTACAGTGGGCAGCAGTCACTTCGAGCCCCTTCATCCTGGACCTAGTGACCAACAGGTACAGGCTGGAGTTTGTTCACTAACCATCAGAACGATTGTTAGTCACCTTTCCTCCACAAGATCGAGAGAAAGCGAGGGCTCTGGGTCTCCAGATCGGAGACTTATTGGATCAAAAAGTCCTGATTCCCGTTTCACAGTCAGAGCAGGGCAAGGGCTTCTATACCCATGTATTTGTGGTCAAAAAGCCGTCGGGAAAGTTTTGACTTATCCTGAATCTCCGGACCTTAAACAAGTCATTCAGATACAAGCATTTCCGTATGGAGACGGTTTTTACAATCAAAAACCTACTATACCCAAACTGCTTTATGGCCACGTTGGACTTAAGGGATGCCTATCTTCATATCCCTATCCATCCAGCCTTCCAAAAGTTTTTGAGATTGGCAGTGAAGACGAGTATGGGAACCCGACATTTTCAATTTCAAGCCCTCCCTTTTGGTCTTTCCTCAGCCCCACGCATCTTTACGAAGGTGTTGGGGGAAGCGCTGGCTCCACTAAGATTAAAGGCGATAACTGTGATCCCTTACTTGGATGACCTCCTGATAGTGGCAAAATCATACCAGAGGCTGTTGGAGGATCTCCAGGCTGTACAGGACTTCTTATAGTCCCTAGGCTGGCTGATAAACAAAGAAAAATCATCCTTGATCCGGGCCCAGAAAGTAACTTATCTGGATTACGATTTTTGCTCAGTGAACCAAAGAGTTTTTCTTCCTCAGGAGAAGATTACCAAAGTGTTCCAGACTATGGCAGTAGGTCTTATGACCTCATGTTTTCCCGCAGTACCATGGGCGAGACTCCATCAGCGTCCGTTACAAATGTTTCTATTAAGAAACTGGGACGGGGACGTAAGGTCCCTGGAGTCAAGGATCCGGCTTCCCGCCAGGATAAAAAGAAGCCTGTGGTGGAGAACTGGCCAGCACCTAGCAGGAGGTCTCCCATGGTCCTTTCCCATATCCCGAAGAATTACCACGGATGCGAGTTCCTGGGGATGGGGGGCCCACCTCAGCAATTCAGTAGCACAGGGAGAGGGGTCCTCGAGGGAGGCAAGGGCCTCATCCAATCAAAGAGAGCTGCTTGCAGTCCAGAGAGCCCTGCAGTCTTTTCAGATGGAAATCAAAGGTCACAACCTCCAAATTCTGTCAGACAATATCGCGACAGTCGCGTATATCAACAAGCAGGGAGGCACGAGAAGCCGGATGCTTCAGTCCATTGCCCACAAGCTCCTTTCATGGGCAGAGGGGAATCTAGCTTCAATTTCGGCTGTACACCTGAAGGGGACAAACAATTGCCTGGCAGATTATCTCAGCCGTCACAGGATAGACCGAGACAACTGGTCCCTTCATCCCGAAGTCTTTGCAGACCTCACCAGGATGGGGTTATCCCATAGCGGATTTGTTCGCAAACTGAAAGAACCGCAAGACGGAGATATTCTTTTCCATGAACCCGGCAGACCAAGCCTTGGGGATGGACGCTCTTGCAAACCCGTGGCCTTCAGGCCTATGCTATGCCTTCCCGCCAATCAGACTGATTCCAGAAGTCCTCCTGAAGGTTCTGCTAGAGGGGATGGATCTCATTCTAATTGCCCCATTTTGGCCCAAGAGGCCATGGTTTTCCCTGCTACAGTCTCGGATTTCAGAGCCTCCGCAGAGTCTTCCGAAAAGGCAAGACTTATTATTGCAGGGTCCAGTATCACACCCTCAGGTGGTTTCCTTAAACTTGACGGCCTGGTATCTGAAGAAAAGATACTGAGCGCCCAGGGGTTCTCTGACAAGGTAGTCAAGACTCTCGTTAATTGCAGGAAGCCGGTTACTAGAGCCATATATTCCAAAGTTTGGAAAAGGTTTAACTCATGGTTATCTGAAAATGAAAGATTAACCCATGATATTCCGCCTTTTTTGGAATTTTTCCAAGAGAGTGTCGACAAAGGTCTTTCAGTTAGTACCTTAAAGGTACAGGCGGCAGCTATTAGTGTGTTCCTCCAGTTTTCTCTCCTGGAAAATCCCACTATAGCCAGATTTTTCAAGTCTATCTCTAGGGCCAGACCAGTAGTGGTGAGAAGTTGTCCAACTTGGGACCTGTCCCTAGTACTTCAAAGTCTGGTGGAATTTCCGTTTGAGCCTCTGGGAAGTATTTCAGTTAAGTTACTTACATTAAAGACTGTGTTCCTTATAGCTGTTACCTCAGCTCATACGGTAAGTGAGTTGCAGGCCCTATCAGTAAGGGAGCCCTTCCTCGTGATTTTTGAGGATCGAGTTGTTTTACGAACCGATCCAGGTTTTTTGCCCAAGGTGGCAAGTACATTCCACCGATCTCAGGACATTGTACTGCCAACCTTTTGTAATTCCCCACAGGGCGACCTAGAAAGAAAATGTAGTTTTCTAGATGTAAGAAGGATTCTCTTAGTCTATCTTGAGATCACCAAGAACTTTAGGAAAACTGATGCCTCATTTGTCCTCTTTTCTGGAGTTCACAAGGGGAATACTGCATCTAAAGTCACATTGGCTAGATGGATAAAGCAAACCATCTCTGAAGCTTACAAAATTAGGGAGGTTTCTACACCTTTTGTTACTGCACACTCAACTAGAGCCTTGTCTACGTCTTGGGCTGAGAGGGCTGGTGCCTCTCCGGAACAAATTTGCAGGGCTGCCACATGGTCCAATTACTCGACCTTCATTAAACATTATCGCCTGGATCTCCTATAAGCTCAGGAGCAGGCGTTTGGTCTTAAGGTCCTTCAGGCAGTTGTCCCTTCCTAGACTGTTAAGTTCTGGCTCATCGTCTCATGGGCTGTCCTGGAAGACGCTTGGATTAAAGCTGAGTTAGACTTACCGGTAACTCCTTTTTTGAGAGTCTTCCAGGACAGCCGGATTCCCACCCGGTTTTGTCTGAAGTTATGTGTATTATGCATATGTTTTGCAGGGTTCTACGGTTCTTGAGAAGACTGACATGGGCCTGGAGGACCGCCCTTTTATCTGGTGGGGGTGACGTGTTTCCTGTCCTGGTAGGAGGAGCCCAAGGTCTCATGGGCTGTCCTGGAAGACTCTCAGAAAAGGAGTTACCGGTAAGTCTAACTCAGCTTTTTTTTTTTTTTTTGCAAGAAAATTACTTTGAACCCCCAAACAGGGTGTTGCAATTTTTTTTTTTCACACAGTATTTGCGCAGTGATTTTTCAAACGCAATTTTCTTGGAAAAAACACACTTTTTTAAATTTTAATGCACTAAAACGCACTATATTGCCCAAATGTTTGATGTAATAAAAAAGATGATCTTATGCCAAGTACATGGATACCAAACATGACATGCTTTAAAATTGCGCACAAACGTGCAGCAGTGACAAACTACATACATTTTTAAAAGCCTTTAAAAGCTTTTACAGGTTACCATTTTAGATCTACAGAGGAGGCCGCTAAAATTACTGCCCTCGATCTTACCTTCGCGGTGATACCTCACATGCATGGTGCATTTACTGTTTACATATGACACCAGAGCGACACTTGCATTCGCCTTTGCGCGTGAGCAATGGGGGACAGGGGTGTGTTTTTTTTTTTTTTTTTTTTTTTTTTTTTTATTATTTTACTTTTTTTTATCTTTTTTATTATATTTTTAAAACTGTTCCTTTTCATTTTTTTTTTTTTTTTTAAATCATTTTTATTATCTCAGGGAATGTAAATATCCCCTATGATAGCAATAGGTAGTGACAGGTACTCCTTTTTTTGAAAAAATTGTGGTCTATTAGACCCTAGATCTCTCCTCTGCCCTCAAAGCATCTGACCACACTAAGATCGGTGTGATAAAATGCTTATGCCAATTTCCCAATGGCGCTATTTATATCCGGCGAAACCGAAGTCATGAAATGCTCCTAGCTAACGTTTTTTTAGGCCATAGAGATGATTGGAGCAATTCTGGTCTCTGATCAGCTCTATGGTCAGCTGGCTGAACCACCGGCTGCATTCTCGGGTTCCCTGTTTGGTCAGGAGAGCCAAAGAAAACCATGGAAGACGGTGGGAAGGGGGGGACGTTCCCTCCCACTGCTTATAAAAGCAGTCTAGAGGCTAATTAGCCGCCAGGATTGCTTTTTACGAAAGCTGACTGCTGGCTGAAAAGAATGATACCAAGATGATCATTCTGGTATAACCACTCAAAGTCCAGCAACATACCAGTACGTTGCTGGTCCTTGTTGGGCATACATTGTAATGTTCTTTTTTTCATGCAGCCTGTGGGCCGAAGAGATTGATCGGTGGGTATGCCCACCATTAAAATACCGCCCTTCATCCACCCACTTCTAATGATTGGCATACATTGTTTTTAAATGTGGTAATGAAATCACCTACAGCGCTGGAGTCGCCGATTTACGTATCGTGGGAGCGAACGCTGTTGCTGCCGAGTTAAAACGGTGCTACAGCTGAATGGCCTAAAAAAAATATATGCCGAAGCATGGGGGCATCTGCCCCAAAAGTTAGGAGCAAACCGCTCCTCCACCCCTGCTGCGCCCATGCTTCGGCATATATGCTCTTCTTTTATTTATTTTTTTTTTTTAATTTTTTTTTTGTTTTTTTTTTAACTGTGGTGGTGAAATCACCTTTGACATCGCTGGAGTCACTGGTTTACGTATCGTGGGAGTAAACGCTCTTGCTGTCAAGATAAATAAACCCGTGCTGCAGCTGAATGACGTACCTGCTAAGCTAATGATGGTAACAATAAAACATTACAGTATAACATACCATACCTGCAAAGCAAATACAATAAAACATAGTAAAAACAGAGAGGATATAAAACAATAGTGAGCGAAGAGTAGAGTGGACAGTAGAGAGTGAACATAAGAGGGAGAACAATAGAGAGAGAGAAGAAAAATACAACCACAACTGTTTTTGGATTTTTTTAAATAATTTTTTTGTTTTTTGTGGGTTTTTAAAAAAAAAAAACTGTAAGAAAACTGTAACCTGAACGTTGCAGATTAGGGTCTCCCAAAATGTGATGGCCATCACATCTTTCGAGACCCTGTGTTAGTGTGCCTACTGACTGTGTGGTGCTGTACCCTACGCTAAAACTCCAGTGGTAGCGTTTGAAACATTCTCCAATGCAGAGACCAGGTTGGTCAGGAGGGACAATAAAAGCGGGTGTCACACCTAAATCCGTGTTTGCTGCAGACACGACATCTTTTTTGGGGTGAAAGAGTGTGGCGCTAAAAAATGATTGTGATTAGACCAATAATCGTGATATCTTAAAAAGTGTAGATATAAGGCCCTGAGGTCTATACCCCATAGGGCTAGTGATAATAAAATAAAGTGTGTGAAGAAGTAGTGACGGTTCTTCCACTATCCCCATAAAACAAAAACTTAAATATAAAAATAAAGCATACGTGGACAAATGTGTGAACACATACAAACAGAATAGGACGTGTCTAGGTCCAATGGGTCATCTCTGGGTGAAATAATACGATCAAAAAATTGACTCAAAGTCTATGACAATAAATAAATAATAAGCAAAATAACTACAGCAATATATTGTGCGTTAACCCACAAATGGCCTGCTCCTCAAGGCCAAACCTGAGTGTAAAATCAAGAGTCCATTGGAATGGTGTATATATGTGAATATTTACAGTCCAACACTGTGCATTAGGGTGATCTCAGATAGCTCCCCGACAATTTGGATGTAAACAGTCTTCATATAGGGTAATTAAAAACTGAGGAAAACAACTTTGCATACGGATGAATTCTTGTCTTGCTATAGAGACTATCACTCAGAAAATAGACGTAAATTGCCCTTACCAGACAGGATGGACTCAGCAGAAGTCTTTGAAGACGAAACGCGTCGGGTTACTGTGTTTTTACCCTACCATCATCTACTGCGCCAATTTTTATACTTTTTATATTTTTGTACTTTTGTGAGCCGAGTTTTTACTGCCCATTATTGTACATTTTCGTTTTTGTTACTATCTCCTCTGATTACAATAAACGTTACAACGTTTTTAAAAGGATTTACACTATGTGGAAGTTTTTCCTTTTTTACTTTGCCAATACATATGGACGGTCGCTGAGGAAATTATCCTTCCAACTGATGACTGAGGCGGAGGCTTGAAGACATCTGATTCCTGCCTAGTCACTTCAGGGGTGCGTTATCCGGTGACATCCGATGAGACCTGTCCAGGATCACCATACAGTCCGCTGTATTACACCGTCTGACGGTAAAAGCTTGCTTGACTCACCGCCAAGGGCCTGTGAGTCCATCCTGTCTGGTAAGGGCAATTTACGTCTATTTTCTGAGTGATAGTCTCTATATCAAGACAAGAATTCATCCGTATGCAAAGTTGTTTTCATCAGTTTTTAATTACCCTATATGAAGACTGTTTACATCCAAATTGTCGGGGAGCTATCTGAGATCACCCTAATGCACAGTGTTGGACTGTAAATATTCACATATATACACCATCCCAATGGACTCTTGATTTTACACTCAGGTTTGGCCTTGAGGAGCAGGCCATTTGTGGGTTAATGCACAATATATTGCTGTAGTTATTTTGCTTACTTATGTATTTATTGTCATAGACTGAGTCAATTTTTTGATCGTATTATTTCACCCAGAGGTGACCCATTGGACCTAGATATGTCCTATTCTGTTTGTATGTGTTCACACATTTGTCCACGTATGCTTTATTTTTATTTTTAAGTTTTTGTTTTATGGGGACAGTGGAAGAACCGTCACTACTTCTTCACACACTTTATTTTATTATCACTAGCCCTATGGGGTATAGACCTCAGGGCCTTATATCTACACTTTTTAAGATCTCACGATTATTGGTCTAATCACAATCATTTTTTAGCGCCACACTCTTTTTCACTTCATATAATCACAATAGTCAGGTTGTTGTGTTGGCTGCTTTTCTTTACTTGGAGCTGGCGCAATTTTATCTTACCTAATTTCTTATCTTTTTTGGGGGTTTTTTTGGGGAGGACAAAAGGAAAATGCCTCTCATGCAGCCGGCTCACTGCATTTGGATTGGGAAGTTGTGCAAGAGCACTGTCTGGAAACAAAAGGGCTCTGAAGATCTCTTCCTGGAATTTAAGGAATGAACCAGTCTGTCCTGAAGCTCTGTATAGCACATGAGCGTTAAGCAAAGCCAATTGAAATATGTATACTGATACTTTCTTGTACCAGCCTCTTGCCTATTGAGCAATTGGGTACGACGCCAACAACTGTTCGTTGAGGTCCACCCCTCCCATATTAAGATTGTATTCGTGGACACTGGTTTCTCTACAACACTAGTCGCCAGGAATTTGGACTGCCGTGTCTGCGTGAAGTGAGGACGGAACGAAAACATTCCGTGAATCCCTCCACTTCACTGCTAACAAATTATTACACCTCAAGCAGGCTCTCTTCCCCCGACTAAGACTGGATTCTACATGCCGTTGGGGGAAGCCCCAGCGATTTAGATTGCACGTTGCCACATGCGCCAATTCCATAATCAAAAAGGTGACTAAAAAGTGGCACGCTCGTGTAATAATTGTCCCACGTACAAGTGGTACCCCTTTCCGAATAAGGGTGACACCAAGTCCCACACTCTTACCAGCACTTCCTATGTAGTCAGGGCAGTTCTCCGGCTCTACGTGACTATCTCTTCCCTTGTAAACCATAAAACAATATGTATAGCCTGTGGCCCTGTCATAGAGCGTATACATCTTAACCCCCGTATCTGGCACGCTTGCTGGGAAGATACTGTTTGCTAGACAAGCGACCAGAAAACTTAATCAGGGACTCATCAACGCAGACAACTTGATTGGGATTAAATAAGGCTGCAAAACATTGGTTTAAGTGGTTTACGAGGGGCCGAATTTTGTAGAGCCGATCAAATCCAGGGTCACTCCGGGGATGACAGAGTTCATTGTTACTGAAGTGCATGAACCGCAAGATCTGCTCGTATCGTGTCCTGGTCATGGAGGCAGAGAACACGGGCATATGGTGAATTGGGTCAGTGGACCAATATGACCGCAACTCGCTCTTTTTGGTTATGCCCATGACGAGGGATAGGCCCAGAAAGGTCTTAAATTCGGAAACCATAATTGGTCTCCAATCTCTGGCGAGGGACAACTGGGGATTAGCGGCGATGTATCGACCAGCATACAAATTGCTTTGGTCCACAATAGATCTATAGAGATCTTTGGTGAAAAACAGTGAATAAAAATGAAGTGACATAAAATCAACCGTTTCCACCTGAATTCTGGGTTGGCCAGTGAATGGGGGGAAGTACGGGTGCTGCAGAAGTGGTGGGTTCCCAAATCGGATTGGTGATTTCTGCAGGAAGGGCACTATGTGCTCGACTGGCCTATCTTTGTCTTCTTCTTGGCAGTGGGACACTACTTGTGCTTGCCACCTCTCCAACTTGAACTGCACTTACGGGACTCGCCACGTCACCACGTGTTACTGCAGTGCTGGATGTACGACCAGGATATACTAGGCCGCTGGTGCTTGCCAGTTCACCAGAAGGAATAGCGGCGCTAGTACTGGCTCTCTGCTCCGAGGGACCTGCGGTTCTTGCACCTCAACAGCAGAAGAAGATCAGGGTCTGGTACGCCTGACCTTGGCAGGGACCACAACTCTGTTGTCAGAGCGATCTGTCAGAATGCCGCTGCGGTCTACAGGTTTGTATTCTGAGCCTGAATCTGACAGATGAGTGACTTCCTCTTCATTGTCTGTCATGCTCAGAAACGTGTAGGCCTCTTCCCGAGCATACCTTCGATTTGCCATTTTGGGCTCTAAATTTATTGGTACACTAGTGAGACTCAGTTAAAAAAAAGCTCCTGACTGTTAGCGACTGTATGAAATGCTACCAAAAAAACTGTTAGCGTTCGCAGGGATCAGGCCTGTCTCTGCGAACGCTGCAGTTATGTGTGTTGTGTTTTGTAAGTGACAGTGATCGATCGATACTGCACTTGGGTGGGCTGGGCTGGGCGGAGGGGCTAAACGTAGGTGCTAGCAGGTATCTGGGCTGATCCTGCTAACACTGCTTTTTTGGGAACCCTAAACTGCTGGGAATGCTAGTATAGATCTGATCAGATATTGATCCGTTCAGACACTATACTACTAAGGGAGTCGTATCGTGCGTGGGTGTTAGTGGTACTGGCACTAATCTGACGCTGCCTGGGGCTACGCAGACCCTATATGGCGCTAAAACCTAACTTTGATCACCCGCCGGGTGATCAGGGGGTTAAACCTTTATTGGGTAAAATACGATGGGTACCCTGATGCTAGTACAGCGACCAAAAAAAAAATCTGATTGCTGTACTGGGTGACACAGTGACAGGTGATGAAGGGGTTAATCGGGGGGGTGGGGGTGATCGGTGGTGAAATTATGTGCCTACGTGACTTGGTGTCAGTGTAGTGTTGGTGTGCTTACTTGTATGTCTTCTCTCCTCTCGGTCTGGAACGAAACGACCGACCCGAGGAGAGATGACATCACTTCCCCTGTCAGTGTTTACAGTTACACAGACAGGGGAAGAATATCATTCGTCAGGAGCGTTCACCAGGTCCAGGCCAGATATCATTGGCCTGGGAATTGATCAGCTCCTGATCAAATCCGATCATCGGGCATGGCGGGGGGGCGCGTGCCCCCCCCAGCCGGCCGCGCGCCTCACGTATAGTACCGTGATCTCGCGCAGCCGGACCAACCTGCCGCAGTAAAGCTGCGGCGGCTGGTCCACAACCGGTTAATCGCCTCCTAGGTTTTTTTATTTTTTTGTGCAATAAATAAAAAGACTGAAAATTTTGTAAAAAATGCTTTTTTCTTTGTTATAAAATTTTGCTAATCTAGTAATTCTTCATAAATTTTGGCCAAAATGTATACTGCTACATTTCTTTAATAAAAATAACAGAAATTGGTGTACGTTGTTTGGTCTGTGTGAAGGTTGGAGTCTACAAGCTATGGTGCCAATAACTGAAAATTTATGACACCTGATGTACTGACGACCCATCTCATTTCTTGAGACACTAACAAGCCAAGAAAGTAGAAATACCCCCCAAATTACCCCTTTTTGGAAAGTAGACTTTCCAAGGTATTTTGTAAGAGGCATGGCGGGTTTTTTCACGTTGTAATTTTTTTCTTTGCAAAATGAAGATTTTTTTTTGTTTGTTTTTTTTTTTTCCCACAAATTTGTCATATTAACAGGTTATTTCTCTCACATAGCATATGCATACCACAAATTAAACCCCGAAATACATTCTGCTGCTCCTCCTGAGGATGGTGATACCACATGTGTGAGACTTTTTCACAGCCTGGCCACATACAAAGGCCCAACATGGCAGGGAGCACCATCCGGTGTTCTAGGGACATAAATTACACATATAATTTCCTGACAAAGCCCTGGAGCACCATGGAAACGCCCACAACCCATTTTGGAAAGAAAACACCCTAACGTATATTCTAGGAGGCATAATGAGTCATTTGAACATGTCATTTTTTTTCCACATGGTTTTGGAAAATGTGGAAAGAAAATGAAAATACATTTATACGGCACTGACGGGTGCTGATGAGTATCAACTGATAAGCACTTACTGATGGGCACTGATGTGGGGCACTCCTTGGCTCTGATGAGCACTCCTTGGCACTGCTCCACACTAAAACAACCTCACGCTGCAGCTTCACCCTCCTCTCCTCACACGATTGGTGTGAGGAGGGAGAGAACCGGACATAACGCTGGTTTGTTGACAGTGATTGCTCCGTCCAGTTGGACAGATCGATCATGTGGTAAAGGGCCGCTGGGATTGGCCCTTTATTCCGTGAACCCGGTGTTTACGAACATTCCCAGGTGCGCGCCTGGGAGCAGGATTCTGTGAGGACGTCGTACGCCCTCCCAGAGTTATCTGACCGAGCTATAGCTGTCATTCGGATATGGCCCGGTCAGCAAGTGGTTAAAGGGAAAAAAGAAAAGACCTAAAATGCTGTTTTACAGATTTTCAGACAGGATAGGGTATAATGTTATTCATGACAGACTTCCTTGTCATAAATTTTCAATCTAAGAACGTTTGAGTTTTCTAATCGTTAGTGAGGGCCAATTGTCATTCGTTTCTGACCACAGTGAGGGGAAAATTCGAAGAAGCAAATAGAAAACTTTTCTCAAACAAATTTTTGTACAGTGTTTTTGTTTTTTGTTTAGAAATGACATTAATTTTAAAACTGAATATTTAACCATTTCCCACCTTGCCTATAGCAGAATGACAGCCGGGAAGTGGTTCAGTTATCCTGACTGGGCGTCATATGTCCAGCAGGATAAGCCATGATCGTAGGGGTGCGCAGCGTGGTGGTGTGGTGTGTCAGTCTGACACACTGCATCTCCGATCTAGGTAAGGAGCCTCTGACGGAGGCTCTTTACCACGTGATCAGCTGTGTCCAATCACAGCTGATCACATTGTAAACAGGAAAAGCTGTGTATTTGCTTTTCCTCTACTTGCGCTGACAGACGCAACGCATAAGTACTTTATAGTTCGCCTCTAAGGCTACTACATTTTGAGGAGGTATTTTGGTATTGGCCCAGACTTTATCCCATTTGGATGAGTCCGTGTGAAAACTAAGATCATTCTCCCATTTTTCCACATAGGTGGGTGTTTTTGTATCAGGCAAAGTATTCAGGTGACTATACAACATTGACACGAGCCCCTTTGAGTGGGGGTCATTTTTACAAATACATTCAACATGCGTTATGTCACATAGATTATCTCTACCTTGTATAAATGGCATAAAAATGTTTTTGATCTGTAGAGAACGAAAGAGTTCTGAATCCGGAAATTGGCTTTCACATATTTCAGGAAATGTTTTAAGTGAAGTGGTCGTTAGGTCACAGAGTTGTGTTAAGTCAGCAGAAATCCATTTTTTAAAAGTTTTAGGAGATGTATGAGCTGGGTAGAAAAGTGGATTTCTAATAAATGATACAAGAGGTATATGCGGAGATTGCAGTCCTTTGATTACTTTGAATCTATCCCATATAGCAATTGTATGTTTAGTAATCCTGTTTTTATTATTTTATGGTCAGAAGAGGTAGACCATATTTGGTATGGAGATCGGATCACAGTTGACTGATTCAATCGCTACCCAGAGGGAGACCTCATATTTCGCTTGATATTTAGGAATTAATATGTGCTATTAGCTGCATGGAAATAATTAGTAAAATTAGGGAAACCTAATCCTCTAAGTTTAGAAAGATAAAGAGTGTGGGTAGGTAAGCAGGATTTTAAGGAGCTCCATATGGGCGTGTCCGGATGTGAACAGGGGCAGACGTGTGGGAGAGGAGCTCCAGGAATCCTCATTACAATCCTGAGCCATCCGTGCAAATAAGTGGCCGAGCATCACAAATCTACCTGCCTGCTTGTACCTCTGCATGACCTGCTGCAGCCAGTGTCCATATTGGGCAAGATTTAGCCAAGAATAACAAAAAGACCGGCCCGGCTTGCTCGCGGCCGCCGCTATTATCCCCGGCCTTCATCCTGCTGGAGGGAGCTGATCGTTGACCAAGGGGTGAGGTAAGAGGCTCCCCTCATCATCCAGCCTGCCCTCTTGTGTGTCTGGCGGGGTCTGCTGGGCCACTGGAATCGCCCGTGGTGGCCGCGGCCTAGTGAAGCCTACCGCTCACCGGACTTTCCTGCGCCGCCGGCCTGCCGGTGGGGTGCCGCGGGGCACCGCGGCCAGCCCGGCCGGTAATCCAGGGCGCAGGTGCTGCGGTCCTCAGCTGCCTCCCTTTTTTGCTCAGATTCTTCCGGGGCCCAGAGACTGCATGTGTGGGCTGGCAAGTGGAGCCCCCAGGGTAGCATCCTTTACATCCTCCTACCTTTATCCTGGCTCCCTGTCCATATCTCCTGTGTTGTGTGATGTCCTGGCCGGCAGTTAGCTACATAGTGCTCAGGGGCACCTCCTGCACCCCTAGATGCCATCCAGAAGGAGATCAGTGAAGAAACAGCCACCACCCAGGACGCAGAGCTCACTGGCAGTGACACGTGCGGCAGCCACTTTACCACCTGGAGCGGAGCGAGCCGCGGCCATACAGACAGCTCTGCAGTTTTTAAGGGACATGGAGCAAAACGTGGTAGAACCGCAGCAGCCCTCAGGTATGGAGCAATCAGCGGTTACTGACTCAACTGCGGCCATCCTGGTGGCCATTGAGGAGAGTAAAACCATGGTAATGGGGAGGATAGATACGCTGGCCATAGAATGTGGTCTTATCCGACAAGACATGGACAAGTTTAGAGGCCGTGTCACTGCAGTCGAGAATCGTGTCTCTGATATAGAGGATACTAACGGCCACCACCTCACAGAATGTCACTGACCTGCAATGCACAGTTAAAACCCTGATGGCGCGTTCTGAAGAGGCTGAAAATAGACTGCGCTGCAATAATGTGGGTGCGGAGGGCTCACACCCAGCCAGTTTTGCCGAAAATTTCTTTAAAGAATTCCTCAATTTACAAGAAGTCTCCTCAGCATACATCGTTGAGCGCGCTCATAGGGTCCCCACAGGCCGCATGGCGCCTTGCCCAGACCATTCCTTGTGCGGTTTCTAAATTACCAAGATAGAGATCTCATCCTCCCGAAGCCCGGAAGAAACCACAGCTCCAGTTTGAGAACACCACTCTGAATTTCTTTCCAGGTTTTTCCCTTGAGTTGCAGAGACGCCGTCACACGTTTGTGGAAGTTCGGAAAAGGCTCCGGGAAAAGGGTTTCACGTATAGTATGCTGTACCCAAGTAAGCTCCGTGTTGAACATCGGGGCTCTGAAATTTTTTGAGGTCCCCTCAGATGTCTGACTGGCTGGACACATTGGGCTAAAGGTAATCCATCGTGTATTTCGTGTGACATTTGGGTGGAGCAGTTTTGTCACACACTCCCTCCTCTCTTATTGCTGGAGACACTTATTTTTTGGGCTGCTGTACCATAATTCGATGCAGTAATGACTGAGTGCACACGTGCAGGTACATATGCTTGGTCTACAATCCTCCTACCAAGTTTCCCTTCCCAACAGATTTACTAGTAGTGTGTTTTATCAAGGAAAGCATTTGTACAGAACTGGCTTTCAGTGTGCAAACATTTTCTTCAAGGTGTTGCAGTGCATGTGCGGCTGCTTGTTGCCTCATGGCTACAATATGCATGGAGCAGGAAGCTCTCTTTACAAAAAGAGTACTCACAGAAGGCGCGTGGCGATAGTACTCACCCTATTGCCTTGTTTGTTTTTTTTGTTTTTTTTTTTTGTTTTTCCCTCCCTAGGGGACATATGGAATAACTCTACAAGACAAATTTCCATTTTTCACTGTTCTCTGGTTTTGGGTATCAAATCTGCTGGCTAGTGTAGGGTCTGTGTTTTTTGTTCTGTTTTCCCTACCCCCCCCCTTTTTTTCAAGCTGGCAAGACAGGGCATTGTTAAGAAAGGACCGTTTAGGAATGTATGTTTTTTCATGCTCTTTTTTATGTTCTGTATGGATTTATATGCTCCACCTTTTTTGTGGTCGCCTGTTTGTGGTGTCACTCATGGTACTACAAGGTTGGTGGACACTCAGAAACAGGCCACATCACAAAGTGATGTGTGTAGGTGGGTACATGTTAATGTAAATCTTCAGCATGCTGTGTGGCTCTGTGTGACACTGGACCTCACTGGTGCTCCTAGGCCCCCATCTTGTGGTAAATTTCTGAATTGCAGACATGTCCTTGAATATTAGAATCATCTCCTGGAATGTCAGGGGCTTGAATTCAAAATAAAAGAGAGCGTTGGTGTTGAAATTCTTACAGGCCCAGCACCCCCACATAATGTTATTACAGGAAACTCATTTATTAGGTAATAATAAACACAGAGCCGTACATGCCACTTTTTCGTCTTATGTGAGGGGTGTGTCTATTTTGTTGCACAAGTCCTTACCTTGCTCTATAGAAACGGTAATTACGGATCCCGGGGGAAGGTACTTAGTGGTGATAATGGAAGTATACTTGCGCAAGTTGGCCCTGGTAAATATATATATATATATATATATATATATATATATATATATACCCCCCCCCCTTTTACAGGGACCATCCTGTATGAGGTGTTGGAGAAATTGGCGCCTCACGCTCCCTTCCAGCTATTGGTGGCTGGAGATTTCAATAATATTCTTGACTATACATTAGACACCTCCAACCCACGCAGGGCTCCAAAGCATGATTTGTCACATTGGGCGGAAGCTGCGGGTCTCACTGAGATCTGGCGGTGGAAGCATCCTACAGACAGATGCTATTCATATCTGTCCTTGGTACATGCTTCGTCCACCAGAATAGACCTGGCGTTCGCTAATGGGACATTTATTGCCTCTCGTAGCTGGGGCATCCTCTCTTTCGGGGGGTGTGTCGGACCACACCCCACTCTAGATTTCCTTGCAACAAGGTTCTCAGTGTTCAAGGAGAGTCTGCCGTCTGTCTCCTGGATGGGTGGGGGAACCCACAGTAGAGGAGTTGCTGAAACCACATCTGGATACATTTTGGCAGATTAATGAAGGATCAGCAATGGTGCGCACCGAGTGGGAGGCCTTCATGGCCACCACTAGGGGGGTGTACATATCAGCCATAAAAGCCCATAGGATGGAGCAGAATAGTATAGAAAAACAACTTCTTCAGGATAAGAAATAAGAATGCGCTAAGGCACATGCAGAATCGCCTTCTCCTGACACGTTGGCTTAATTGCAGTTCGCAAGAAGAAATGTATCCCTCCATTATCAGGATGTGACTACTTGCCAGCTGCAAAGGAGTGCGGCGCGGGTGTTTGAAAAGGGAGATAAAAATGGCAAACTCTTGGCTCTCCTGACGGCAGGGGATACATCCCCGACAGTAGTTCCCTGCATACTGTCCCCGTCCGGATAGCTTCTAAAAGACAGGGAGGATGTAGTACAGGAGTTTGTATCCTTCTATAGGTCTTTGTACTCTCCTATAGATCCTTATGACTATGGTGACCTCAGGGATACATTGGGGTCCCTGCGGCTGACCGAACTGCCTGAGGAGGCTAGTAGTTTTCTGGATGCTGCTTTCAAGGAAGAGGAAGTGGTTTTGGCAATAGGATCATTCCCTAGTGGCAAGGCTCCAGTATCCGACGGTCTACCAATTGAGTGGTACCAACAATACTCAGAGACCCTGGCACCCAGACTACTGCAATTACACACTGACTGTTTACAAACAGGAAGCCTCCCCCTCTCCTTCTACGAGGCTCATGTTGTATTATTGGCTAAGCCAGATAAAGACCCACTGCAGTGTTCATCTTGTAGGCCCATCTTATTAAATATGGACTTCAAAATCCTAACCAAACTGTTAGCTACTAGACTTATGTTGGTCCTACAACATGTAGTTTCACCCGACCAGACAGGGTTTATGCTCAGAAAGGCCACGGATATTCATTTACGCAGGGTTTTCACCCACACTCAGGCCCGGATACTTCTAGCGGTGGGATACTGGTCTTTCTTGATTTGGAGAAGGCCTTTGATTCCGTAGACTGGAATAACATGAGGGTGGTACTTGAGGTTTTCGGGTTTGGGACTCAGTTCCGGAAGTGGATCGACATTTTATATCATTGCCCCACAGCAGCCATAAAGCTAAACAATAGGTTATCGGAATTTTTTTCCAGTGCGTAGGGGCAATCGCCGGGGATGCCCTTTATCGCTAGGTCTTTTCTCCATTATGATTGAACCCTTGGCGGCGGCCTTGCGAGCCTCTGAGGAGGTACAGGGGATAACGGTGGGTAGCTTGACCGAAAAAACAGCACTATATGCGGAAGATATGGTTCTTTTTTTGCGAGACTCCAAGAATTCCCTGTCGGCAGCTTTAGACATTCTTAATAAATTTGCTCGTTTTTTGGGTCTGAAAGTCAACTGGGGAAAATCTCAGATTCTATCACTCAGGACGCCATCCCCCAGATGTGAGATTCCCGTAAACTGTCCCTTGCAGAAGGTAGAGTTGATCAAATATCTGGGGTTACATATCTCCAACTCTGTATCAGATTTTATTGCTTTGAATGTCGATCCACTTTTGACGAAACTAAAATCCAGATTGCAGGCGTGGCAGAATCTACCTCTGACACTCATAGGTAGGGTGAATTTAGTAAAAATGAAATTTCTACCTCTATTTTTATATATATTTCGGAATTCTCCTGAATGGATACAGAGATATGTTCAAAAGAATAGATCAACTTATAACAAATCTCCTGTGGCAGGGGCGACACCCCCGAATTAATCTCCGGGTGTTACAACTGCCGTGGAAACAAGGGGGTCTGGCGGTCCCGGACTTTCACAGATATTTCTTAGCGGGTCAGCTAGTATTCGCACACAGGTGGTTTACGCTACCTGAGGATGACACTGCCAATACTCTAGAGGCGGCTGTTGTTGGTTCGTATGAGGCGCTGACACACCTCCCGCTTCGAGGTGTCAGGGCTCCATATAGGCTCACAATATCCATGCGTGCAACCAGTAGGGCATGGGTAGCAGTGACCAAGATGGGTAGCGCTTCTGAGATTTCTCCTCACACACCACTTTGGAAAAATCCTAAATGAATACATTTATGTGAGTACCCTGATGCGATCATCTGGACTAAATTTGGTATTAGGACGCTGAGGGACATAGTGGGTGGTGGGAAACTTTTGCAATTTGACGCCCTGAAAACTAAGTTTAATCTTCCTAACACTCACTTGTTTCGTTATCTTCAGCTCAGGCATGCATACAATGCCCAGTTTGGAGATATTGGTGTTACCCTGAAAATGAGTGATTTGGAGTCTCTGCTGAGAGAGGACACTTTAGACAAGGCCCTGTCTACAATTTACAAACAAATGTTCAGTGAGGGAGGAGATATCCTTGCAAAGTGTAGGGCGATGTGGGGTGAGGTGGTCCCCCAGATGGACAGGGATGACTTGGACAATATATGGGACATTAATTTTGCTAGATTGGTCTCTGCCAGGGACCCACTCATCCAATTTAAATTCCTACATCGTATTTATCTTATTCCAGCTAGATTGGCTAAGATGTTCCCTACCCAATTGCCTAGTTGCTGGTGGTGCAGTTCCCTCACTGCTGATTTCATGCATATCTTTTGGAATTGCTCGAGCATCCAAGCTTTTTGGAAGGGGGGTCACAGAATGTATAACTGAAGTAACCGCCATTAATATACAGCCTACGATAGAGGTGTGTCTTTTGGGTTTGGTAGACAATCTAGCCCCAAAGAGAGCAACGTGTACCTTACTGACAATACTAATCTATTACGCTAGGAAAACAATAGTGTTATCATGGAAAAAGCCCAATTCTCCATCTGTATCAGCATGGAAGGGTGTGGTAAATAGAGCTGCACCTTTTTACAAGGCTACATATATTAGCAGGAGCATACCACAGAAATTTGACAAAGTGTGGGGCAGTTGAATGAATAGCGAAACTACGGTGGCAGATTAAGTGGCACATAATAAAAATGCACCTGATGTGAGATTCAACATGTGTATAACCATTTGACATGTATTGTTAATTGCTATTAGGGCAAGGGGGCCTTACTATCATTGTTCCGATCCGGTCATTGAGTGAAGGTCTGGAAGGAGAGAGTCAATGCTGAAGGATGTTTAATAGTTTTTTTTTTTTTTTTTTTTGTGTAGTTTCGCTATTCATTCAAAGATACAATACAACTTCAAGACGTAATGAGAGGAAACAAACTATACACTTACACTGAAATCACACAGGCCTGGGGGAACAAACCACTAGATAAATGGAGGTACGCCCAGATACAGCATTTTACACGTTCACTACCACAACCACTGAGAGGAAAAGATCAGCTAAGGTCCATAGAAAAATTATTAAGCTCCCCAACGTGTGTGAAAGGAAGTATCTCAAAATTATACAACATTATAAGGGGGGAAGCCAGTAAAGGATATCCCACCTTTCTGGAGAAGTGGGAAAAGGAAATAGGGGGATTAGAAGGCATAGAACACAGAAGTAAGATCCTAAAGATGGTGTACTTAACGGCAAAAGACTCCCGGACATATGAAATGGCTTATAAAACGATAGCAAGATGGCATAGGACGCCTCAAAAGGTGCATGAATATGATAAGGAGACTCCTCGAACTTGTTGGAAAGGATGTGGAAAAGTTGGCACTCTTGCCCACTTATGGTGGGAATGCCCTAAAGTCCAGAAATATTGGGGAGAAGTCTTAGATGAAATACAACAGATAACGGGGGAGCAGGTTAATAAAAACCCCTGGTCGTGCATGTTTCATGACACGGAAAGAGAGATCCCCCAATACACAAAGTCAGTAATCCCATTCCTCTTGAACGCAGCCAAAGCACTGATCCCGTGTCATTGGAAGGATATAGAAACCCCAAGGATGAAGGAATGGATAACAAGAGTAGAATGGGTCAGAGGAATGGAAGAAGCAAGACATTTGATGGAAGGGCGACGAGATAAATATACTAAGACGTGGGCAAGATGGCATGAGTATAGGAATACAGAAAGATACGTGACAATTATGGATGCTTGAGGGAGGAGGAGAGAGGGAGGAGGAGAGGGGGGATAAACTTAATTCTTGTTCCCCCTTTTTTTTTTTTTTTTCTTTTTTTTTGTCTTTCCGTGGGGGAGGGGGGATGAGGGGAGAAAAATAGATAAGTAAATATTGGTATTTTCAGTGGATATAAGGGAAAGGGAAAACGTATTTTAAAGTTTTTGTATTAAAGTTAGTATAATGTTCTTTAAGCCACAATGATGTGAAAAAGAGAGGGGGCGCAGCGTAAATGACGCAGCTGACTTAAAAACTCTCTAAAAGATTGCTGATGTGGAGAAAAAAAAAATAATAAATGTAATAAAAATGACTGTACTACCTAAAATGTTATACCTCTTTCGTGTATTACCCATTCATATCCCGGCATACTTCCTTAGGAACCTACAATGTAAAACACAAGCATTCATATGGAGCGCCTTTTTTTTTTTTTGAAAAGTTTTGTTTATTGCTTTTATAACATAACAATTACAATTAAACACAAGACCCAATGGGGTCTTAATTAATTCGCGCTTTTCTGGTAGCCCCCTAGGCCTTGTACTCTGTTCTGCTTCCTGAATCTCTCTATATAATCGTGTCAAGTTTTCTCCTCTCTTTTTTTTTTTCCTTGTTCCCATAGCAATTCAAATCCCTCTTATGTAGGTTTTGTGTGCTTCCCAAAGAGTGGATCTAGATATATCCTCTGTATCATTGATCTTAAAGTAACTTTTTAATTCCTGCTCTATTTTCTCAACTACATCTGGATACTGCATAAGGGAATCATTAAGTTTCCAGTTTATCCTAGGCCGATCTGCACCGGCGATCTCCACTTGGATTTTCACCGGTGCATGATCGGATAGGGTAATAGCCTTTATTTCTGCTACCTTCAAGAAAGGGACCAACTGATGTTCTATTAAAATGTAGTCTAGCCTCAAATGATTTGTGTACCTGGGAAAAGAAAGTGTAGTCTTGATCTTTTAAGTGACTTATCCTCCATGCATCTATTAATTGCATGCGATTTAACATTTTTTTGTGTGTCCCTCCTTGTGTGCCCGATCTTAACTCGCTCCTCGATGTATCCACCTCAGGGTCCATACACAAGTTCAAGTCTCCTGCGACTATTAGCTTCCCTTTTTTAAAAGATTCTAGTTTCACCAATACTCTCTTTAGGAAGTTCTCCGGGTTTCTATTGGGAGCATAGATGTTTGCCAGTGTGATCCATGTCTCAAACATCTTCCCTTTCACAAACAAGAACCTGCCCCTAGGATCGGCCGGTCGCTCCTCTTCTTCAAACATTATTGTTCTATCGAACCCTATAGCCACTCCCCCTGAATGTACTGAGCTAGCGTCCCCATAAAGCCATTCTGGGAACCAATATGATGATAGTCCCCTACTTGAGTGTGTTACATAGGTCTCTCGTAGGAACACCACGTTTGCACCTAGAAGGTGCAGTTCCTGATTGATTTTATACCTTTTTTTTTTCCGTATTCAGCCCCCTCACATTATAGGTAACGAGATTTATTACTCCCATTTTATATTACTGGAAGGAACGCCTGGCCAATCCCGTGCGGCATAGCAGGAGAGAGAGAGAGGGAGAGAGAAAAAAAAAAAGGGGGGGGGAGAAACCACCCAGACACCCACCCACCCCCCTCCCACTACCCCCACCTTCCCCTCCCACTACCCCAACCTTCCCCTCCCACCCCTCCTCCCTCCCCCCCGCCCCCCCTCTGGAACAGGTCGCCTATTCTGGCGGGGCAGATTCCTCTGTTCAAAACATGGATCAGGTGGTCATCCTCAATCAGATGCCATCCTGCATCCATCTTCCCCAAAGGGCTCATGTCGTAAGGATTCCCTGTATCTCCCCAGCACCCTCCCCCCGCACTGCTCATGTCGGCATTGCCCTTCTCCCCTTAACTATACCTCTTGGATACTAGCTTACATTAACCATTATGCCCCTACCCTCCCTCCACCATGTTTTATCTCGTGCTGGGGTTATAGTCTCCTCCGCGCCCCAGCCAGGGATACTTGGGGGGGCAATGTCTAGCTTGCAGCAAAAGTCCTCGAGGTCTTCTGGGAATCAGCACAGCCGTTCGTCCATTCTTTTTTCCAATTAAGCAAGCCGGGAACCCCCATTGATACGATATTTCTGTCATTTTCAGCATGCCTGTCAGCGGCTTTAGCAGCCTCCTTCTTGTGAGGGTCTCTGCAGAGAGGTCTGGGTAGACCTGTATCTCTGCCCCTTCAAAGCTTAAGCCTGATTGATGTCGCAGCTTTCCCAGGATTTTGACTTTTTCCTCCTCATAGTGGAACTTCACTATCACATCCCTTGGGTTCTCTGATGTATTTCTGGGGTATCGTGCAACCCTATGGGCTCTGTCAACTTTCAGGAGGGCCGTTACTTCTCTATCTAGCAATGGGTTTAGCAATTGCTGTAGTACTGGCACCAGCTCTTCTTTCCCTGCTTTCTCTGGGAGGCCTTTGATTCGCAGATTTTTGCGTCGGCTGCGATTCTCCTGATCTTCTAATTTATAGAGGAGGCTTCTATTTGCTCTTTGCAGATCTCTTATTTGCGTGTTCATACCTTCCAACCTCCGCTCATGTTCTTCCAGTCTGTCTTCCGTCTCCTCCACCCTTTTCAATACATGCCCAATGTCTACCCTTACGGTCGCGATCTCTTTTTTGAGGGAGGTCTCCAGTTTCATTAATAATTCAGTAAGCATTTCTCTGATCTGTGGGGCCTCTTCCTGTGTGAGCTGGGGTGATGGTTTGTTCCCCCCTGTGAGATCCTCCTCCTCAGATCTCCCATTGGGGCCTTCCTGTATCTCTGAGCCGTGCATCTGCTGGCTTCCGCTGATCCTTGCTCTTGCACTTTTACTTCTATTCTCTTCTGGTGCCCCTTTCTGTTTGTTTATCCCTGGACGTGAGGGTACTCCCAATCTGGGGCTCCCTTGGGGTTCTTCCAACATACTGGCCTCAGTTGACATATATCGTTGAATCCCACCTGGGCTAGGAGCGGTTACAGTTCCTTTACTACCCTTATTTGCCTTCCCCCTCATCTCCATGGGCCTCAAGATGCTCCGCCCTGCCCCAAGAAATTAGTGCAAGCCCCGATATGGGCGCCAGCAGCCGTGCCCAGGTTGCTCCTTTGCGGGATCAGGAGCCAACTACCTCGGTTCCCTCTCCTGGCCCTCCAATATAAGTGGGCCAATCACCCGCACCCGCTCACACCCAAGCTCTTGTACTGGTTCCACAGGAAATCCCCTTGATCCACTTGGGTCTGTGAGGGGGTCCTGCGTAGAGGCTATACTCGCCACCAGCCCTATACGTCAGATCTGAGCGGGTGTGTTTACCTCCCAGCAGTATCGCAGGGCGGCTATCTAGTCCCTTCTATACTCTATTTAGCGGAGAGACAAGTGAGTTTAACCTCCAGGCCCCAATTTAGGATATATGTTTCTTCTTGAGCTGATCTTGCCCCTGCCTCTCTACCCTTCTGTCCCTATATCAGGTATTCACTTATGTAGTCCAGGTAGCCCCGAGTAACCGGTATCCCTACCGAACACTTTATCCTTCTTAGCCTTTGGCTATCAAAAAGGGGGTCAAAAGGGGGTCCCCGCGTTTAGGAAGAGGAAGAAGGAGCAAAAGCGACCAGGCCTTCTATTTTAGATCATCTGCAGTCTACTACATGCGTCCTAGAGGGTTAACACTGTTAGCGCTGTTATAAAGAATGTCATTTAAAATTTAAATTTTTATTTCTTCCGCTCAGACTATTCTTCTAGGTACGAAGCCAACTCAGTTCTTTTTGAGGTTTATATATATAACATCACCAAGTACCAGGAGGGATGAGTATAGATACACACAGGTGCTCACATTAAGTAAATAGGTAAATCAGGTAGTAGGTAATCAGTTCATCTGCCCAGGATATCTGTATCTAGATAAATGCACCTCAAACACATCTCCACTATTCGTTGTTGTTCTGAGGATTAATCCCTTAACCTTTACTATACGTCATAGATCCAGGTATCTCAACAGTGCAAAGAAGGGTTAATTTCCAGTGAATGTATATGCGGAATAAAATTTGGTATCTTACCCTGTTTTCCAGCTGCTTTTATAGGCACTTCACAGAGGGAGCCGGGGGGGGGGGGGGGGGGGACACAAAAGGGGATATCAGCTTACACGGAGCTTCTCCTCAGCTCTCGCCTCTCCCTGCTCCTATTCCAGTGTGTCCCCGTGCAGGCTACCCCCCTCCAGCTGCAGCGTTACCTTATTATTTATTTAGCAGATCCGACCTCCAGGGCTCTTCCCGGTTTCTCCCCTCTCTGTTACTTCAGAGCTCCCGCTCCAGATATCAGTGTTGGTTGCGGTGTTTAGGGCTTATCCCAGCAGTCAGGACGAACGGCTATCCCTCTCTTCTCACACTCCGAGCCGTGCCGATGTCATCTCTCTGTGCCGGCGTCTTTTGCGGCTTCCCAGCTTCCTCCTCTCTGCTTGAGCGGATATGCGGGGAGAGCAGTGGCGCCAGGCCTCCTACGGAGCGCTCCTACGTAACGACGCTCCGCCCCATCGCTCTGTATGTTTGTCTTTTTTATTACATTTATTTTACCAATCCATGATATTGGCAAAGAGGACCATTGTTTAAGAGAATTGGTAATTTTTCATAGTAGTGCAGGATAGTTAGCAGAGAAGATATCAGATAGATTGGGGGTAAGAGTAATACCTAGATACGTGAGGTGAGATGTTGACCATGGGGAGGGATAGGGAGCGATGTTTGAGCTTCTTGTAGTGTTTGCGGGGGTAAAGAGATGTTTAAAGCGGTTGATTTTTGTGAGTTTATAATTAGTATAATTAGAAATTTGGGCAAAGTGATCTAGTTTGCTTACAAGATTGGGAGCAGGTATGTAAGGGGAAGACATAAAAATGAATATATCATCAGCAAATAGACATAATTTATGTTGATGGCCTGCTAAATCTATGCCCTTGATTGAGGGGTCTGTACGGATAGCCTTGACATGAGGTTCAATGAGTAAGGCAAATAGGAGTGGGGAGAGAGGACAACCCTGACGTGTTCCTCTATGTCAAACGTGTCTGATTTGTATCCTGCATATTTAACACATGCCTTGGTATTATTATAAAGTGAAGTGACCCAGCTTAGAAAATGAGGACCAAAGCCCCATTTTTGTAGAGCAAAATTTAAGTAGGGCCAAGTCACTGTATCAAATGCTTTTTTGATATCTAATGACAGGAGACAGAGGTATTCGTCTTGTTTTAGCTGCTTGAATCAATAATGCTGTTCTACGAACATTATCTGCTGCTTGTCATAAAGGGATGAAACCTACTTGATCTTTGCTTTATTAATGAACCAATTATTATTGAGACGAGATGCCATTCCTTTCGCTAGTAGTTTTATATCTCGGTTTAATAAGGATATAGGTCTAAAGTTAGTACAAGATGAGTCATCAAACTAAGGGTTAGGGATCACTGAAATTATTGCTGTTAAAGTTTCCGGTCGGAAAGATTGTTAACCACTTCAGCCCCGGAAGGTTTTACCCCCTTCCTGACCAGAACACTTTTTACAATTTGGCACTGCGTCCCAAATGAAATTTGCCTCCTTTTCTTCCCACAAATAGAGCTTTCGTTTGATGGTGTTTGAACACCTCTGCGGTTTTTATTTTTTACGAAAAAATTTGAAAAAAAAAGATATTTTCAACTTTATTATAAAAAAAAATCCAATAAACTCAATTTTAGTCAAACATTTAGGCCAAAATGTATTCAGCCACATGCCTTTGATAAAAAAAAAAGTCAATAAGCGTATTTTTATTTTGGTTTGCGCAAAAGTTATAGCGTCTACAAACTAGGGTACATTTTCTGGAATTTACACAGCTTATAGTTTGACTTCCTATCTCATTTCTAGCGGTGCTAAAATGGCAGGGCAGTACCCCCCCCCCCCCCCCCCAAAATGACCCAATTTTGTAAAGTAGACACCCCAATGAAATTGAGTCATGTTGAGCCCATTGAATATTTTATTTTTTTGTCCCAAGTAATGGAAATAATGACAAAAAAAAAAAAAAAAATTTTTACAAAAAGTCATTAAATGATATATTAATCACACATGCCATGGTTATATGCGGCATTGCACCCCAAAATACATTTTGCTGCTTCTCCTGAGTACAGGGATACCACATGTGTGGGACTTTTTGGGAGCCTAGCCGCGTACGGGGCCCCCAAAAACCAAACCAATCACCGCCTTCAGGATTTCTATAGGCTTAAATTCTTTAATTTTTTATTTAATTTTGACCAGGCTTTGAAGGCAATAAAATGCTAAGATGGCACAAACCCCCCCAAATGACTCCATTTTGGAAAGTAGACACCCCAAGCTATTTGCTGAGAGGCATGGTATTTTGCAGCTCTCATTTGTTTTTGAAAATGAAGAAAGAAAATAATTTTTTTTTTTTTCTATTTTCAAAACTTTGTGACAAAAAGCGAGGTCTGCAAAATACTCACCATACCTCTCAGAAAATAGCTTGGGATGTCTACTTTCCAAAATGGGGTCATTTGGGGGGGGGGGGGGGGGTTGTGCCATCTGGGCATTCCATGGCCTCCGAAACTGTGATGGAGTGAAATCAAAAATTTACACCCTTAGAAACCCTGAAGCTGGTGCTTGGTTTTCGGGGTCCCGTACGCGGCTAGGCTCCCAAAAAGTGTCACACGTGGTATCAGTGTACTCAGGAGAAGCAACAGAATGTATTTTGGGGTGTAATTTCACATATGCCCATGGCACATTTGAGCAATATATCATTTAGTGACCACTTTGTGCAAAAAAAAAAGTATCTTTTTCCCGCAACTTGTGTCACAATATAAAATATTCCATGGACTCGACATGCCTCTCAGCAAATAGCTTGAGGTGTCTACTTTCCAAAATGGGGTCATTTGGGGGGGTTTTGAACTGTCCTGGCATTTTATGCACAACATTTAGACGCTTATGTCACACATTACCCACTCTTCTAACCACTTAAAGACAAAGCCCTTTCTGACCCTTTTGGTTTACATGAAATAATATTTTTTTTGCAAGAAAATTACTTTGAACCCCCAAACATTATATATTTTTTTTAAAGCAAAGGCCCTACAGATTAAAATGGTGGGTGCTTCATTTTTTTTTTTCACACAGTATTTGCGCAGCGATTTTTCAAATGCATTTTTTTTGGGCAAAATACATACTTTTTTAAATTTTAATGCACTAAAACACACTATATTGCCCAAATGTTTGATGAAATAAAGAAGATCTTAGGCCGAGTTCATGGATACCAAACACGACATGCTTTAAAATTGCGCACAAACATACATTTGCATGCATACATTTTTAAAAGCCTTTACAGGTTACCACTTTACATTTACAGAGGAGGTCTACTGCTAAAATTACTTCCCTCGATCTGAGCTTCGCGGTGATACCTCACATGCATTGTGCAATTGCTGTTTACATTTGCGTTTGCCTTTGCGCGAGACCAGGGGGGGAACAGGGTTTTTTTTTTTGCTTTTTTTTTTTTTGCTTTTTTATCTTATTTTAAACTTTTCCTTTAATTTTTTTATTTATTTATTTTTTATCATTTTTGTTATTTCAGGGAATGTAAATATCCCCTATGATAGCAATAGGTAGTGACAGGTACTTTTTTTTTTTTTGAAAAAAATGCGGTCTATTAGAACCTAGATCCCTCCTCTGCCCTCAAAGCATCTGACCACGCCAAGATCGGTGTGATAAAATGCTTTCCCAATTTCCCAATGGCGCTGTTTACATCCGGCGAAATCCAAGTCATGAAATGCTCATAGCTTCTGGTTTCTTAGGCCATAGAAATGATTGGAGCCATTCTGGTCTCTGATCAGCTCTATGGTCAGCTGTCTGAATCACCGGCTGCGTTCTTGGGTTCCCTGTTAGGACAGGAGAGCCAGGGAAAACCATGGAAGACGGTGGGAAGGGGGGGAGATAACCTCCCACTGCTTGTAAAAGCAGTCTAGAGGCTAATTAGCCGCTAGAAGTGCTTTTACATGAAATCTAAACGCTGGCTGAAAAGAATGATACCGAGATGATACTTAAACCTGCAGGCATCATTCTGGTATAACCACTCAAAGTTCAGCAACATACCAGTACGTTGCTGGTCCTTGTTGAGCATATATTGTAATCATTTTTTTCATGCATCCTGTGGGCTGAACGAAAAAAAGAGATTGATCGGTGGGTATGCCCACCATTAGAATACCTTCATCCACCCACTTCTAATGATGGGCATACATGCACCATTTATATATGCCGAAGCATGGGGGCATCCGCCCCAAAAGTTAGGAGCAAATCGCTCCTCTGCCCTTGCTGCCCCCATGCTTCGGCATGTATGCTCTTTTTTTAACTGTGGTGGTGAAATCACCTCCGACAGCGCTGGAGTCACGGCTTTATGTATCGTGGGAGCAAACGCTGTTGCTGTCAAGATAAATAAATCTGCGCTGCAGCTGATTTGCGTACTTGAAAACAAAAAAATGGTTAACAATAAAACACAGTAAACAGTAAAGTATAAAAAATTGCATATCTGAAGAGCAAACATGATAAAACATAATAACAAAACATTGCAGAATAGAATACAGTAAAAAAGAGCAGAACAATAGAGAGAGAATAGAGAGAGAGAGAACAATAAAACAACAACAATTTTTGTTTTTTTTTTTTTACACTTTTTTTTTGTAACTAACTTTTGTAACTGGTACCAGGTTCGGGTCTCTCAAAATGCAATGGCATTTTGGGAGACCCTGTGAAAGTGTGCCTAGTCTGTGCAGTGCTGTACCCTACGCTAATACTCAACTAGTGTATGGTAGCGTTCAAAACATTCACCGATGCAAAGACCAGGATTGTCAGGACAGGAGGGACAATAATAGCGGGTGTCACGCCTATATCCGCGCCCTGCAGACACATTTTCTTTGGGGGGCTCGTTGGGTAGGAGGGGTACGCGGGAGGACATAAGGAAGATGCCTCTCGTGCAGTCGGCTTACTGCATTTGGATTGGGAAGGTGAGATGGAGCACCGTCTGGAAACAGAAGGGCTCTGACGATCTCTTCCTGGAATTTAAGGAAGGATCCAGTCCATCCTGAAGCTCTGTATAGCACATGAGCATTCAGCAAAGCCAATTGAAATAAGTATTCAGACACTTTTTTTATACCAGCGTCTGGCCTTACGGCAACTAGGTACGGCGCCAACAACTGGTCGTTGAGGTTATATTCGTGGACACAGAGGGGTTTCTCCACAACACCAGTCGACCGTAATAATTTGGACCATCGTGTCTGCATGAAGGGAGGTAAGAACGAAAACATTCTTATTATCCCTCCACTTCATAGCGAGCAAATTATTACGCTGCAAGCAGGCTCTCTCCCTCAGCCTAAGACAGGAATCTACAAGCCACCGGGGAAAGTCCCGGCAATTAGGTCGCACGGTGCCACATGCTCCAATCTGATGATCAAAAAGGTGACTAAAAAGTGGCACGCTCGTGTAATAATTGTCCACATATAAGTGGTACCCCTTTCCGAATAAGGGTGACACCAAGTCCCACACAATCTTGCCAGCGCTTCCTATGTAGTCAGGGCAGTTTGTTGGCTCTACGTGACTATCTTTTTCCTCGTAAACCATAAAACTAAATGTATAGCCTGTGGCCCTGTCAGAGCTTACACATCTTGACCCCGTATCTGATACGATTGCTGGGAAGGTACTGTTTGAATGACAAGCGGCCAGAAAACTTAATCAGGGACTCGTGAACGCAGACAACTTGATGGGGAGTAAACAAGTCTGCAAAACGTTGGTTGAAGTGGTGTACGAGGGGCCGAATTTTGTAGAGCCAATCGTATCCAGGGTCTCCACGAGGACGACAGAGTTCATTGTTGTTGAAGTGCATGAACCGCAAAATCTGCTCGTATCGTGCTCTGGCCATGGAAGCAGAGAACACGGGCATATGGTGAACTGGGTCAGTGGACCAATATGACCGCAACCACTCTTTTTGGTTATGCCCATGAGGAGGGAAAGGCCCAGAAAGATCTTAAATTCGGAAACCGTAATTGGTTTCCAATCTCTGGCAAGGGAGGACTGGGGAATAGAGGCGATGTGTTGACCAGCATACAAATTGCTTTGGTCCACAATAGATCTATAGAGATCTTTGGTGAAAAACAGCGAATAAAAATCAAGTGGCGTAAAAGCAACTGTTTCCACATGAATGCCGGGTTGGCCAGTGAATGGGGGAAGTACGGGTGCTGCAGAAGTGGTGGGTTCCCAATTAGGATTGGCGAATGCAGCAAGGGCACTATGGGCACGACGGGCCTGTGTTCGTCTTCTTGGTGGCAGAGGGACACTACTTGTGCTTGCCACCTCGCCAGCTTGAACTGCACCTTTGGGACTCGCCACGTCACCAACTGTTACTACAGTGCTGGATGTACGACCAGGGTGTACTAGGCCGCTAGTGCTTGCCAGTTCACCAGAAGGAATAGCGGCGCTAGTACTGCTCTGCTCCATACGAGAGCCCTGCGGTACTTGCACCTCAACAGCAGAAGTAGTAGTTCGGGGTCTGGTACGCCTGACCTTGGCAGGGACCACAACTCCGTCGTCAGAGCTATCTGTCATGGACCCGCACCTGCTTACAGGTTTGTATTCTGAGCCTGAATCTGTCATGCTCAGAAACGTGTAGGCCTCTTCACTAGTGTACCTTCGATTTGCCATTTTGGGCTCTAAATTTAGTGGTACACTAGTGAGACTCACAGGCAGAAAAGCTCCTGACTGTTGGCGACTGTATCAAAACGCTACAAAAAACTGTTAGCGATCGCAGGGATCAGGCCTGACTCTGCGAACGCTGCAGTTATGCGATTAGTGTTTTTTAAGTGACAGTGATCGATCGATACTGCACTTGGGTGGGCTGGGCAGGGCTGGGTCGAGGGGCAAAACGCAGGTGCTAGCGGTTATCTGGGCTGATCCCGCTAACACTGCGTTTTTGGGGACCCTAAACTGCTGGGGACGCTAGTATAGATCAGATATTGATCCGTTCAGATACTATAGCACTAAGGGAGGTGTATGCTGCGTGCATGGGTGTTACCGGTACTGGCACTAATCTGACGCTGCCTGGGGCGACGCAGACCCTAAAACTTAACTTATATCACCGCCGGGCGATTAGGGGGTTAAACTTTTATTAGGTAATAAACGGCGGGTTCCCCTGAAACTATAATAAACAAACTAACCCCCCTCAAGATCACTATGCGGACCAGAGACAAACGCAGTGGCTCCATGTGGTGCCTGGGGGCCCACTGGATCTCCCATGACGAGATTTCAGAGCAGACTCCACAAACATTGCGCGAATTTTGGGAACATAACGCGGGGTCATCCTCCCCACCCATAGTTTGGGACGCCTTCAAGGCGTTCACTAGAGGACACTATAAGTCAGCAATTAAGGCGTGAAAGTAAATCAACAAGCCAGCACACGGCGGTTGGAGGGGGAGATTGAGGCAGCGTCAGCCACTTACGGGTCTGACCCCTCGGTCTCTCTTTGTGGACTGCAGCAGTCCAAAATTGGAAATCTCCACCTCCATTTTACTGAGGTTACGCGCTTAGAGGTATTCCACACCAAACAAAGATTCTTTGAGCAGGGGGTTAGAAATGGCAGACTACTGGCAATGATGTCCCATCATGACACCCCCATAACTTTGATTCCCGAACTGATCTCTCCCACAGGTGAATCTATTACAGTACCACGCTCCCTCAGGATGTGACCCCTGGCGAGATGGCGCCTCACCTGGACCCCCTGGCTCTGGGGTGGCTCTCGGATGAGGAGAGGTCCCATCTGGTTAGGCCTATCACTGCGGAGGAGGTACATGCTATCATTAACACACTGGCAGTTGGGAAGGCACCGGTCCTGATGGTCTACCCGTCAAATCTTATCGGTCTCATGCAGATCTACTGGCCCCCCTGTTGGCAGACCTGTATACCCGATGTCTGGAGGAGGGAGCGCTCCCACCTTCTATGGCAGATGCGCACATTATTCTAATCCTTAAGCCCAATAAAGATCCCAAACAGTGCGCCTCATACAGGCCCATTGCACTTCTTAATATTGATTTCAAAATCTTATCTAAACTAATTACTGTTAGACTCAACCCACTTCTGCCCTCTATTGTAGACACAGATCAGACTGGGTTCATGGCACATAGGTCAACCGACATTCACCTTCGCAGATTATTCACCAACTTGCATGCCATACATGACAATGTGGGCACTAGAACGGTTGCCTCCTTTGATATCGAAAAGGCATTCGATTCAATCGAATGGCCATTTCTCTGGGAAACTCTGCGGAGGATGGGATTTCTGTTGGTTTTTATTGCCTGGCTGCAAACCTTATACAAATCCCCGAAGGCAGCAATCAGATTGGGAGGTAATGTTTCTCCCTCCTTCCCGCTGTCCAGGGGTACCAGGTAGGGCTGCCCCCTGTCTCCGGCATTGTTCGCAATAGCTATGGAACCAGTGGCAGAGGCACTGCGGGTCTCGCCCCATATAAAAGGATTAAAAATAGCGTGGCTGGAGGAGAGTGTAGCTCTTTATGCGGACGACCTCCTGCTCTTTCTGAATGACGCGGACTCCTCTCTTAGAGGAGCGCTGTATGTATTGATTGTATTCTCAAAGGTAACAGGATTAAGGGTGAACTGGACAAAATCCCAGTTGCCGGCTATTGACTCTGAGGCAAAAAGATCCGCAGGATCTGCAGATGCAATGGGTGGACGAAATGGTGTACTTGGGGGTACGCATCTCGAGGGACGCATCCAGCTTTATCCCCCTTAACCTAGACCCGGTGGTCCAAGTAGTCGAGGCCAAACTCAAAGCCTGGGAGAACCTTCCTCTATCCCTATTAGGCCGCATTAACTTAATTAAAATGAAAATCATACCTAAATTTACATACCTATTTCGTAATTCCCCACAATGGATACCCTGCTCATTTTTCAAGAAATTGAACCAAATTTTCTCCTCCTTCCTCTGGGGTCCAAACCCCCCTAGATTTAAACTCTCCACACTAATGCGTCCGGTGTCGCGCGGGGGGGCTGGCATTTCCAGACTGCCAGAAATATTTTCTGGCATCCCAGCTGGTCACGGCAGTTTGGTGGCTAGTACCGGATGCGCCCAACCCCGCTGCGGTTCTGGAGGCTGCGGTGTTTCGCTCTGTGGAAGCCCTTACACATTTACCCCTTCGAGGTCCCAAGGCTCCATACGATTTGACCACCTCCATGCGCACGACTCTAAGGGCCTGGAGGGCAGGACTGGAACTTGAGAAGTTCCCACGAAATGCAGTCTCCCCGCACCCCCCCCTATGGAACAACCCTACCCTACCCCATCTCTACTCCTTACCAGACCCTAAAATATGGGCCAAATGCGGTATTAAACTGATATCTGACCTCGGCACCGCCATACACCCCTTCAATCACCTGGTATCCCAATACAATGTGCCTCCCTCGCATCTATTTCGCTATATGCAACTGTCTCTTGCGTTTAAAGCCCAAATAATACCCAATGACACACAAATAGTGCAATCCGATCTGGAGAGGGTCACAAGATATGAATGCACCAGGAAACTGACCTTGGTCCTTTATGCACATCTCCTCAGAGTTTCCTCTCCAGATCTGTCAAAGCTCCGGCAGCGATGGACACAGGATATCTCGACACTAGACTCCGAGGATTGGGAGGACATGTGGGATTTCCCCTTCAAAATTCTGGTCTCACTTCGAGACTGTCTCATACAATACAAAATACTACATCGGGCATATCTCACCCCATATAGATTGCATAGGATGAGGACCTCCCTGTCCTCGGAGTGTTGGAGATGTGCTAGGGATCCAGGTGATTTTATACACATTTTCTGGTCCTGTCCAGCAGTTAAAAACTACTGGTCAGAAGTACTATCTGTAATACAAGAAGTGGTGAGAACAGATATAGCCCCAACCCCGCAGATCTGCCTTCTAGGTTTAGTGGAAGAATTAGCCCCCAGGATAGCATAGAGAACCCTCATAGGGCTCCTGCTCTTTTATGTAAGGAAAATGATCACTCTCTGCTGGAAAAAAACGTGCCCCGCCATCCATATTGTTATGGAAAACACATGTCAATAAAGTACTACCACTATAAGGAGACCTATCAAAATAGGGGATGCCCCCAAAAAATATGATAGAGTGTGGGCCAAATGTCTAGCTGAGGCCTCCACGGCAACCGCAGACTGATTGAACAGGTACATAATACCACTCTACGGGAGAAAGTGATACTGATACATTGGTTGATTTTTTGGTAATGTAATCTATGAAATGGGTTTATTTGATATCTAATATTGTCCCTTGGGTCTCAACTGATAAATCTGATCCTGACATACTTTAAATGAGCAGGAGCCAATACCACACTAGGTTTGTTTGTTCTTTTCTTTCGGACATGCTACAGCTGTATGATATTAATGCTGGATGCAACCCAATGGCCGGCTGGCACTAACTCCTGCGTGGGTCTAGTCCCAATGCTGTGGCAGGTTTAATGTTGTTTGTATGTCTTATACTCAATAAAAAGATTTTCAAACAAACTAACCAGCGTCACCCGTAACACTTATACAGTGATCACTGGTGAAAGGGTTAACTAGGGGGAAATCATAACTGTCACAAACTGACACCAATGCAATAATCGGAAAAAAAAAAACTGCTGTTGGTGTCACTGTGACAGGGGGTACAGGGGGGTGAAAAGTGTGCCTGTGTGTTCTACTGTAAGTGTTGTGTTTGTGCAACTCACATTGATGTCTTCTCTGCTCGGCGCTGGAACGAAAAGACCGGCTCGAGGAGAGATGACATCACTTCCTCCGCTTCTGTTTACATTACAGAAGCCGAGGAAGGATTTAATTTGCCAGGAGCGATCGCGAGGGGGTGGCCACGAATGAGTGGCCTCCCCCTCATCTCGGATCGCTCCTGATGAGAATTTGACTGCCGCAGGCACCGGGGGGGCCCAATAGGACCCCCCGCACGCGGGCAGGCAGGAACGTACAGGTAAGCCCTTATGCCTGCCCGTGCCATTGTGCCGGCGTGTGGCGATCGGCAACTGGTTAAATGCTTTTGTCAGTATGGGAGCAAGAATATGGGAAAAAAATTTTTTTTATAGTAGAGGGCTGAGAATCCATCAGGGCCTGGTCGTTTATTTAACATAAGGGATTTAATTGCTATTTCGATTTCTATAGGTTTAACAGGACTTTCAAGGTTATCGTATTGAACTTGAGAAATGGTAGGAAATTTAACTTGTGAAAACAATGATTCTGCTGAGGAATGGTCGAAGGATCCTTCTTTTTTGTATAAAGAAGAAAGATGTGTAAGATCTTTACTGGGTTACTAGTGTATTTATCATGGGGTATTTTTAGGCGAATTGGCTTAAAGGGGTTATTTAATTTTTTTAAGCGCACATGGAAGAAGGGTGGCGGGTTTATTAGCTTTTATTTTTATTAGCGTTTATTAGTAGAATTTATGTTTAGCTTTACGTAATGTTTTGTCCACCGATTCTGACAGGAGTAGGTCAAGATTCAAACTGTGTTTTTGACACTGGTGTAGGGTTAGATTGAAAATTTGTGTGGCAGTCATTGAATTCTTTTTCTAGTTTTTGTTGTAGTAGTTTTTCTTTTTTAAGGTATGATGATTTTCGTAAACAGACCCCTCTAGGAACAGGTTTATGGGCTTCCCACAATGTCAGGGTGGATATATCGGGAGTATCATTGTTTCCCAGATTTTCTTTGCTGATTCTAAGTCAAATGAATGTGATAGGTGTGTGAGAATTGAGTTGTTTATGTGCTATGTGGGGTCTTGAGCTTTCGGGATTAAAGAAGTAAAGGTTGAAATTATCTCACAATGATCACAATGAAGTGTAAGGTTTAATATAAGAATTGAGCAATTCTGGTGACATACTTATAGATATTAGGATATAGTCAATACGGGAAAAAGATTTGTGGGTGGGAATAAAAAGTGAATTGATGTTTTGCAGAATTAATTTCACGCCAGGAATCTAGCAGTGAATGTTGTTGTAGTCTTTGAAACATTCCAGTTTGAGAGCTGGATACGGTTGGAGTTGGGGATTTATCTAGATAAGCATATAAAACTTGATTTGAATCACCACATATCAAAAGTGTGCCCATTTTATGCAAATCTATAACTTGTAGCAAGTGAGAGAAGAATGATGTTGGTCTTTTATTAGGTGCATAAAAGGAAACAATTGTGAGTGGGATATCACATAGGTGTCCCAAAAGTATGAGATAGCGGCCTTCTGGATCTTTGATTTCTGTTATGAGGGAAATAGGTGTAGTTTGTTGAAATGCTATTAGTACTCCTCTGCGTTTTGATTTAGCTGAAGCAGTAAAAACTTGGGGGTAGCATGTCCCAAAATATTTAGGGGTTGAAGTTTCAGTAAAATGTGTCTCTTGGAGGCACACAATATGGGCTTTTGCGGAGGATAAAGATCTGAATACTTTAGTTAGTTTATGAGGAATGTTTAGACCTTGGACATTTTAAGGTTAGAACATTTAAAGGAGCCATATATAATTCTTACATAAGATATATCGATATATTTCTGTTATCAGGTGCGAAATCAGAAAAGCCCCAGGGAAAGATTGGATACAAGAACAAAGTAGATTATGAAAGAAGAAAAAGAATAAGAGTCATATATTTAAAATAAGTTATAATTACTAATATATACATAAAAATAAAACTATGGTGTACTGAGCACTCAAATCTGCTATCTCAGAGGCACAAAGTCTATACGAGGAGGCTCCTCACACTTTAACACAAGTGGAGGAGAGTCCTAGAACAGAAAAAATTGGAGCAGCAGTGACCAATTCTCGGGTCCCCCGCGGCCAAATTTTATGAAAAAAAATAAAAAATAAAATAATTTGGGCATCCGATACTCCTTAAAAATAAGCAAACCTAAGAGTAGGATTAAATAGTATTCCTTTTAACAAATCCTAAATTATATATAAATATTTGTATGTAAGGTTTACAATTTAATTTATAACATATTAAGAACTTGAAATATTTAAAATTAAAGATAGGATAGGTGAACTGTAAAGTTGAATGAGCTTCAGAGACAAATGCAAAATGCCTTCAGTCCATTGTGTCTGGTGGGTCCAGGTCTGGAAATTTAAATCGACCCCTTTTTGATGAACTTCGTCTGCTTCTGTCAGTTCCAGGCTTATGCCGTGTACACACGGGCGGACTTTTCGGCAGCAAAGGTCCGACTGTCTTTCCGACAGACCTTCGACGGACTTTCTAACGAACGGACTTGCCTACTCACGATCACACCAAAGTCCGACGGATTCGTACGTGATGATGTACGATCGGACTAAAATAAGGACGTTGATAGCCAGTAGCCAATAGCTGCCCTAGCGTCGGTTTTCGTCCGTCGGACTAGCATACAAATGAGCGGATTTTTTGACTGGGCTAGAGTCTCTCGGAAAGATTTGAAACATGTTCCAAATCTGAAGTCCGTCAGATTTTAGACAGAAAAAGTCCACTGCAGGTCCGATGAAGCCCACACACGGTCGGATTGTCTGCCGGACTCGGTCCGTTGGACCAGTCCGGTCAAAAAGTCCGCTTGTGTGTACGCGGCATTAGAGGCACTTTGTGGAGAACTGGATGATTTACGTTGACGAGGGCTGGTAGAGGACCCATTGTATAGATGAAGAATTTGCAGTGTGTTCTGTAATTCTTCTGAGGATCTGCTTGAATATTTGGTGCCTTGAAATGTAAAACGAATAGAAAATGGGAATCCCCATTGATAAGGGATATGGTAGTGTTGGCGATTTTGGAGCAAAGGTCTCATCGCGTGCCGTTTAGCAACTGTTATTGGGGATAGGTCAGCAAAAATCTGGTATAAATGTCCTTGAAAAGTAAGAGATTCTTTATTCCTGGCAGCTGTCATAAGTTCTTTAGTGCGAAAAAAGTGGAACTTTACAATTATGTCACAAGGGGGACCTTCAGCTTTGCGTGGCGCCAAAGCTCTATGGAGTCTGTTCATTTCCAATCTTTCAATTTCGATTGACGGTGTTAATTCCTGAAAAAAAGCAGTCAGTCGATTGAAATTCAATGATTGACTCAGGTATACCTCGTATGCGGAGATTTGATCGACGTGCCCTATTCTCAAAGTCTTCTAAACACGCTTGCAGCATAAATTTTCATCTTTAACCATTTCAGCCACGGAAGGATTTACCCCCTTCCTGAACAGAGCACTTTTTACAATTTGGCACTGCTTCGCTTTAACTGCTAATTGCGCGTTCATGCAATGCTGTACCCAAACGAAATTTGCGTCCTTTTGTTCCCACAAATAGAGCTTTCTTTAGATGCTGTTTGATCACCTCTGCGGTTTTTATTTTTTGCGCTATAAATGGAAAGACTGAAAATTTTGAAAAAAAAAACGATATTTTCTACTTTTTGTTATAAAAAAAATACAATAAACTCAATTTTAGTCATACATTTAGTCCAAAATGTATTCAGCCCCATGTCTTTGGTAAAAAAATGTCAATAAGCATATATTTATTGGTTTGCGCAAAAGTTATAGCGTCTACAAACTAGGGTACATTTTCTGGAATTTACACAGCTTTTAGTTTGACTGCCTATCTCATTTCTTGAGGTGCTAAAATGGCAGGGCAGTACAAACCCCTCCCAAATGACCCCATTTTGGAAAGTAGACACCCCAAGGAAATTGCTGAGAGGCATGTTGAGCCCATTGAATATTCATTTTTTTTTGTCCCAAGTGATTTGAATAATGACAAAAAAAAAAAAATTACAAAAAGTTGTCACTAAATGATATATTGCTCACACAGGCCATGGGCATATGTGTAATTGCACCCCAAAATACATTTAGCTGCTTCTCCTGAGTATGGGGATACCACAGGTGTGGGACCTTTTGGGAGCCTAGCCGCGTACGGGGCCCCGAAATCCAAGCACCGCCTTCAGGATTTCTAAGGGCGTAAATTTTTGATTTCACTCCTCATTACCTATCACAGTTTTGAAGGCCATAAAATGCCAGGACAGTTCAACCCCCCCCCACCTAAATGACCCCATTTTGAAAAGTAGACACCCTAAGCTATTTGCTCAGAGGCATGTTGAGTCCATGGAATATTTTATATTTTGCCACAAGTTGCGGGAAAATGACAAACTTTTTTTTTTTTTTGCACAAAGTTGTCACTAAATGATATATTGCTCAAACATGCCATGGGCATATGTGGAATTGCACCCCAAAATACATTCTGCTGCTTCTCCTGAGTATGGGGATACCACATGTGTGGGACCTTTTGGGAGCCTAGCTATGTATGGGGCCCCGAAAACCAAGCACCGCCTACTTTGTCTACTTTGTCATTTTGGGTGTCTACGTTCCAAAATGGGGTCATTGGGGGGGAGGGGGTTTTGTGCCATCTGGGCATTCCATGGCCTCCGAAACTGTGATAGGCAGTGAGGAGTGAAATCAAAAATTTACACCCTTAGAAACCCTGAAGGCGGTGCTTGGTTTTTGGGGTCCCGTATTGGGCTAGGCTCCCAAAAAGTCCCACACATGTGGTATCCCTGTACTCAGGAGAAGCAACAGACTGTATTTTGGGGTGTAATTTCACATATTCCCATGGCATGTTTGAGCAATATATCATTTAGTGACAACTTTGTGCAAAAAAAAAATAAAAAAAAAATTGTCTTTTTCCTGCAACTTGTCACAATATAAAATATTCCATGGACTCGACATGCCTCTCAGTAAATAGCTTGGGGTGTCTACTTTCCAAAATGAGGTCATTTGGGGGGGGTTTTGAACTGTCCTGGCATTTTATGCACAACACTCTTCTAACCACTTGAAAACAAAGCCCTTTCTGACACTATTTGTTTACATGAAAAAATTTTTTTTTTTTTTTGCAAGAAAATTACTTTGAATCCCCAAACATTATATATTTTTTTTAAAGCAAAGGCCTTACAGATTAAAATGGTGCGTGTTTCATTTTTTTTTTCACACGGTATTTGCGCAGCGATTTTTCCAAAGCATTTTTTGGTGAAAAAACACACTTTTTTAAATTTTAATGCACTAAAACACACTATATTGCCCAAATGTTTGATGAATTAAAAAAAATGATCTTAGGCCAAGTATATGGATACCAAACATGACATACTTTAAAATTGTGCACAAACGTGCAGTGGCGACAAACTACATACATTTTTAACAGCCTTTACAGGTTACCACTTTAGATTTACAGAGGAGGTCCACTGCTAAAATTACTGCCCTCGATCTGACCTTCGCGGTGATACCTCACATGCATGGTGCAATTGCTGTTTACATTTGACGCCAGACCAACGGACCAACGCTTGCGTTTGCCTTTGCGCGAGAGCGGGGGGGGCCAGGAGTGGTTTTTTATTTATTTATTTATTTTTTTTCTCATTTTTTTTGCTTTATCTTATTTTTAAACTGTTCCTTTCATTTTTTTTTTTTTTATTGTTATGTTAGGGAATGTAAATATCCCCTATGATAGCAATAGGTAGTGACAGGTACTCCTTTTTTTTTTTAATTTTTTTTATGGGGTCTATTAGACCCTGGATCTCTCCTCTGCCCTCAAAGCATCTGACCACACCAAGATCAGTGATAAAATGCTTTCCCAATTTCACAATGGCGCTGTTTACATCCGGCGAAGTCTGTCATGAAATGCTCGTAGCTTCCGGTTTCTTAGGCCATAGAGAGGATTGGAGCCATTCTGGTCTCTGATCAGCTCTATGGTCAGCTGGCGGAATTACCGGCTGCATTCTCAGGTTCCCTGTTGGTACAGGAGAGCCAGAGAAAAACATGGAAGACGGTGGGAGGGGGGACATTCCATCCCACTGCTTGTAAAAAGCAGTCTAGAGGCTAATTAGCCACTAGGATTGCTTTTACATGAAAGCCGACCGCTGGCTGAAAAGAATGATACCAAGATGATACCTAAACCTGCAGGCATCATTCTGGTATAACCACTTAAAGTCCGGCAACATACCAGTACGTTGCTAGTCCTTGTTGGGCATATATTGTAATCTTTTTTTTTTTTTTTTTTTTCATGCAGCCTATGGGCTGACGAAAAAAAGAGATTGGTGGGTATGCCCACCATTAGAATACCTCCCTTCATACACCCACTTCTAGTGATGGGCATACATGCACCATTTATATATGCCGAAGCATGGGGGCATCCGCCCCAAAAGTTAGGAGCAAATCGCTCCTCCGCCCCTGCTGCCCCCATGCTTCGGCATATATCACCTCCACTGGAGTCACGGCTTTATATATCTTGGGAGCAAACGCTGTTGCTGTCAAGATAAATCTGCGCTGCAGCTGAATGGCGTACCTGAAAACAAAAAATGGTTAACAATAAATCACATTAAACAGTAAAGTATAAAAAATTGCATACCTGAAAAGCAAACATGATAAAACATAATAACAATAAAACATTGCAGAATAGAATACAGTAAAAAAGAGCAGAACAATAGAGAGAGAGCGAACAATAAAACGACAGCTATTTTTTGTTTTTTTATTTTATATATATATATATATATATATATATATATATATATATATATATATATATATATATATATATATATATATATATATATATTTTTTTTTTTTTACACTTTTTTTTTTTTTTTTTTTGTAACTAACTTTTATAACTGTAACCGGTTTCAGGTTCGGGTCTCTCAAAATGCGATGGCATCTTGGGAGACCCTGTGAAAGTGTACCTAGTCTGTGCAATGCTGTACTCTACGCTAATACTCATCTAGTGTATGGTAGCGTTCAAAACATTCACCAATGCAAAGACCAGGATTGTCAGGAGAGGAGGGACAATAATAGCGGGTGTCACGCCTATATACGCGCTTGCTGCAGTCATGGCACCTTTTTAGGGGTACTCGGGAGGACATAAAGAAAATGCCTCTCATGCAGCTGACTGCATTTGGTTGGGGATGTGAATGGGGGAAGTACGGGTGCTGCAGAAGTGGTGGGTTCCCAATTAGGATTGTTGGATGCAGCAGGAAGGGCATTATGGGCACGACGGGCCTGTGTTTGTCTTCTTGGTGGCAGCGGGACACTACTTGTGCTTGCCACCTCACCAGCTTGAACTGCGCTTATGGGACTCACCATGTCACCAAGTGTTACTGCAGTGCTGGTTTGACTACGACCGGGGTGTACTAAGCCTCTGGTGCTTGCCAGTTCACCAAAACGCTACCAAAAAAACTGTTAGCGATCGCAGGGATCAGGCCTGACTCTGCAAACGCTGCAGTTATGTGTTTAGTGTTTTGTAAGTGACAGTGATCGATCGATACTGCACTTGGGTGGGCTGGGCTGGGCCGGGCGGAGGGGCAAAACGCAGGTGCTAGCAGGTATCTGGGCTGATCCCGCTAACACTGCGTTTTTGGGAACCCTAAACTGCTGGGGACGCTAGTATAGATCTGATCGGATCAGATATTGATCCGTTCAGATACTATAACACTAAGGGAGGTGTATGGTGCGTACGTGGGTGTTAGCAGTACTGGCGCTAACCTGATGATGCCTGGGGCAACACAGACCCTATCTGACCCTAAAACTTAACTTATATCACTGCCGGGCGATCAGGGGGCTAATCCTTTATTAGGTAATAAACGGCGGGTGCCCTGACACTATAAAAAATAAACTAACCAGCGTCTCCCGTAACACTTATACGGTGATCACTGGTGAAAGGGTTAACTAGGGGGCAATCAAGGGGTTAAAACATTTATTAGGTAGTATATAGGGGTCCCTGACGCTATAAAACGCTGACGGTGAACCTATGCAGTAATCAGAAAAAAAAAAAAACAGCTTGGTGTCACTGTGACCGGGGGGGGGGGGGGGGGATTGTGATCAGGGGGTGAAAAGTGTGCCTGGTGTGTTTTACTGTGTGTGTAGTGTGCACTCACATTGATATCTTTTCTCCTCGGTGCCGGAACGGAAAATACCAAGCCGAGGAGCGATGACATCACTTCCTCTGCCGCTGTTTACAGCAGCAGAGGAAGAATCTCATTCGTGGGGAGCGATCACGAGGGGGTGGCCACGAATGAGTTGTCTCCCCCTCAGCCTGGATTGCTCCCCTAACGAAGCCAACCGGCCCGAGGGGGGGGCGTGATTTTGCCTGCCCGTGCTATTCTGCCGCAGTATATCTGCGCTAGGCGGTCGGCAAGTGGTTGAGAGTCTCAAATTCATTGTCATGCGATAGTACATTAGTTTCAATGTCATCCATTCAGTTTTCCAATTCAGCTGTGCATTGGCCTAAATCACGCATTTCTTTTGTCAGTTTCAGTGTAATTTGGTCAGAGGTCTGCTTTAAAGCTTTCTGTAGCATTTTCTCTTTTTGCTTTAATATATTTGGGTGTAATGTATCTGCTTGCTGTGCCTGGGAGCTGGCGTTTTATTCCACTGTTTGTGTCATACAGTTCCTGAGGTAAATGCAGCTGTTTCTTGTCAGCGCATGCTTTAGCTGCGTGAGGAGAATTTGACTGAGCTACATTACAGGAGCCTCTGAGCAGTTTTTCCTTGCGGCTTTTCACTTTTGCTTTGCCTCAGGCAGCTCCCAAAACCATTCTATTTGGTTCACAGGGTACTAAGGAGGATATCAGTATGCTTTTTGTTTAGTTACCCTGCCATTTGGACATCTGTGGTGGCCGCAAAGTCCTGGGAAGAACGGAGCCTCAGTGGGACATGTCCGTTGCTGTCTGCTCCGCGCATGTGCCTCAACAACCTATTCTGTAGGGTCTCTGCTAAAAATATATATATAATGTTTGTGCCAAGTAATGTTCTAGCAAAAAATACTGTTTTTTAACTTTAAGAAACAAGTGTCAGAAAAAGATTGTCTTTAAATGGTTAAACTTCCCTCATTTACAGACTGGAGTTCATCCCTTTGATCTAAGAAGGGAAAGTTACAATGTTATAGTTATCTACCAGCTCCATCAATGTTGTGATTAACTTGGCAGGCTGCCTGTTTTTTTTTTTTTTAACGATTATTCATGCAGCTCTATTGTAAGGGCCCTTTCACACTGGGGTGGCGTCGGCGGTAAAGCGCCGCTATTGTTAGCGGCGCTTTACCGTCGGTACGCGGCCGCTAGTGGGGCGCTTTGCCGGCGGTATAGCCGCGCCGTCCCATTGATTGAAAATGGGCAGGAGCGGTGAAGGAGCGGTATACACTCCGCTCCTTCACCGCTCCAAAGATGCTGCTAGCAGGACTTTTTTTCCCGTCCTGCTAGCACACCGCTCCAGTGTGAAAGCCCTCGGGGCTTTCACACTGGAATGAAAGCAGCACACTTTTGGGTCGGTTTGCAGGCGCTATTATTAGCGCAATAGCGCCTGCAAACCGCCCCAGTGTGAAAGGACCCTAAATGTTGTTTTTTTTCTTTCTTTTTTTTTTTTTTTTAAACAACGAATATGTTATACCTACCTGCTCCTTGCAATGGTTTTGCACAGAGTAGCCCTGATTCTCTTCTGGCTCCTCCCTCCTTTCACTGTGCCCCTATAGCGAGTTGAAAAGTATAGTATAGAGTGCCCCTATAGCAAGGTAAAAAAATTTTTGCCTTTAAATCACTCACTTCCTTCTGCCCAGGAATACATGTCTCCACAAGGCATTGCTCCTCTCACATTCACAAGTTTTCAGGCACTTACTAACATGTATGGATGATGCACTGAGCTGTATGTGTATAATGACATGTATGAAATAAGTACGGAGCTGTATGTGTGCTGCACTGTATTTTCTGATATGTAAACAAATAATACATTCTGTATGCAGGCTAACCAACTAATCGATTAAGAAAATAGTTGACGACAATTTAATCTTAGTATAAATACAGCTGTTCTGTGAAGCCCTCAGAAGTTTGTTAGATAACCATAGTGAACAAGCAGCCTCATGAAGGCCAAGAACCTCACCAGACAGGTCAGGAATAAAGTTGTAGATGTTTAACCCCTTCCCGCCGAGCGTACGCAGATGTGCGTACTCGGCTTTCCGGGGTTATACCGGGATGATACCCACAGCTGCAGGCATCATCCCGCTACCGTTGTTTAGAGTGGGCGATCGGCTATCTGAATATAACAACCGATGCGGCTAAAAGCTTATACCGTGGGCAGCTTTGTTCCAGCCTCCTAATCGTAAACACGGAAGCGATGTGCTCACTCCCGTGTCCTGCTTCTGCATCTATTGAGACAGAAAGCGGGACTCGGCCCCATCCTCTGGCGTCCGAGTTATTGGATTTGATTGACAGCAGAGGGAGACAATGGCTGTGTTGCTATCAATCCAATCAGGACACAAGACACCAGCCGTAGCTGGTGTGCTTGTCCACGTGGCGAGAAAGACAGGGCTCAGGTAAATAAAATGGGGGGTCTGGGGGGCTGCAACATGAGAAGGTTTTTCACCTTAATGCATAGAATGCATTAAGGTGAAAAACCACGAGGGTTTACAATCCCTTTGAGCATTTTTGATGCGTTCCAGTGCATTTTTGGTGCAGTCCAGTGCATTTTTCCCCCCTCCTTTTTCTTAAAGTGGTTGTATAGTCTTTTTTTTTAACTTTTACCTACAGGTAAGCCTATAATAAGGCTTACCTGTAGGTAAAAAAAAATCTCCTAAACCTGTACGGTTTAGGAGATATTCCTCACCAGACAGGTCATGACAGTATGCAGTGCATACTAGCTCATTATGCCTTTTGCTTTACTGGGGTAAAAAAAAAATATTTAAGCGGGTATACAACCGTTTTAAGCTTAAATAAGGACATGTGCGTTCCAGTGCATTTTTGGTGCGTTCCATTGTGTTTTTAATCCTTTTTACAGCGGTCCAGTGCAGGAAAAATGCAGCATGTTCTACTTTTTTTTTTTTCTGGAACTGCAAGCACTAGTGTTAACTATGCCATTGAAAACCATATGACCTACTTTCCATGTGTTTTTGATGCAGAAAAAAAAATGCACTGGACTGCATGTGGTGTGAACTGGCCCAGGTGTATCCTGCAACATTTAATTTTCATGCTCCTGGGCCAAGGGTTGCATAGACAAACCTGTGTTTAATTGCTCATTAATGCCTGCAGGTGTTGGCCTTCTGAGTGCTCCGGCTGTGGTTGCCACCTCTTCCAAAGGTGTCAAGTTTTCATTTATCACTAGATTTGGACGCCTAGGTGTGAACAGAGCCTAAGAGATAAACTTCATGCAATGTCTTTTAGTACTTGTGTGCATTCATATATACATACATGTTCCACCACCTATTACATTATGTGTATGTGGAGAGATATAGCTATAGATATTTTGATTATTACATTAGTCCTCTTTGTAAGAAGCTCATTCTTGCAGAAGGTTCTGCAAGATTTGTTGTTGTTTCTAGTATAAATACACCTCAATACTGGTCTCGTGTGTTCTACAGGGTCCTTTTTAACCACTTATGCCCCAGACCATTAGGCTGCCTAAAGACCAGAGGACTTTTTACACTTTGGCACTGTGCTGCTTTAACTGGTAATTGCGCGGTCATGCAATGTTGTACCCAAACGAAATTTGCGTCCTTTTTTCCCAAAAATAGAGCTTTCTTTTGATGGTATTTGATTACCTCTGCTATTTTTTTTATTTTTTACTATATAAACGGAAAAAGACCGAAAATTTTGGAAAAAAATGATATTTTCTACTTTTTTGTTATAAGAAAAATCCAATAAACTCAATTTTGGCCATAAATTTATTTAGGCAAAAATGTATTCAGCCACATGTCTTTGGTAAAAAAAAAATGTCAATAAGGGTATATTTATTGGTTTGCGCAAAAGTTATAGCGTCTACAAACTAGGGTACATTTTCTGGAATTTACACAGCTTTTAGTTTGCCTATCATTTCTTGGGGTGCTAAAATGGCAGGGCAGTACAACCCCCCAAATTACCCCATTTTGGAAATTAGACACCCCAAGAAAATTGCTGAGGCATGTTGAGCTCATTGAATATTTAATTTTTTTGTCCCAAGTGAGTGAATAATGACCAAAAAAAAAGTTGCCACTAAATGATAAATTGCTTACACATGCAATGGTTATATGTGGAATTGCACCCCAAAATACATTTTGCTACTTCTCCTGAGTACTGGGATACCACATGTGTGGGACTTTTTGGGAGCCTATCCGCGTACGGGGCCCCGAAAACCAATCACTGCCTTCAGGTTTTCTAAGGGCATAAATTGATTTCACTCCTCTCTACCTATCACAGTTTTGAAGGCCATAAAATGCCAAGATGGCACAAAACCCCCCAAATGACCCCATTTTGGAAAGTGGACACCCCAAGCTATTTGCTGAAAGGCATGTTGAGTCCATGGAATATTTTATATTTTGCCACAAGTTGCGGGAAAATTACAAACTTTTTTTTTTTTGCACAAAGTTGTCACTAAATGATATGTTGCTCACACAGGCCATGGTTATATTTGGAATTGCACCCCAAAACACATTCTGCTGCTTCTCCTGAGTATGGGGATACCACATGTGTGGTATCCTAGCCACGTACGGGGCCCTGAAAACCAAGTACCGCCTTCAGGATTTCTAACGGCGTAAATTTTTGATTTCACTCCTCAATACCTATCAGTTTTGAAGGCCATAAAATGCCAAGACACATGGCACAACCCCCCCCCCCCCCCAATAACCCCATTTTGGAAATTAGACACCCCAAGCTATTTGCTGAGAGGCAAAGATTACTTTGCGGCTCTCATTTGTTTTTGAAAATAAACAAAGAAAAGCAAAATGTATTTTTTTTTTTTTTCTGTTTTCAATTTTCAAAACTTTGTGACAAAAAGCGAGATCTGCAAAATACTCACCATACTTCTCAGCAAATAGCTTGGGGTGTCTACTTTCCAAAATGAAGTCATTTGGGGGGGTTTGTGCCATCTGGGCATTCCATGGCCTCCGAAACTGTACTAGGCAGTGAGGAGTGAAATCAAAAATTTACACCCTTAGAAAGCCTGAAGGCAGTGTTTGGTTTTTGGGGTCCCGTACGCGGCTAGGCTCCCAAAAAGTCACACACATGTGGTATTTCATACTCAGGAGAAGCAACAGTATGTATTTTGGGGTGTAATTTCACATATGCCTACGGCATGTTTGAGCGTTATATCACTTAGTGACAACATTGTGCAAAAAAAAAAAAAAAAAATTTTGTCTTTTTCCCGCAACTTGTGTCAAAATATAAAATATTCCATGTACTCGACATGCCTCTCAGTAAATAGCATGGGGTGTCTGCTTTCCAAAATAGGGTCATTTGGGGGGTTTTGAACTGTCCTGGCATTTTATGCACAACATTTAGAAGCTTATGTCAAGCATCACCCACTCTTCTAACCACTTGAAAACAAAGCCCTTTCTGACACTTTTTGTTTACATGAAAAATAATTTTTTTTTTTTTTTTTTTTGCAAGAAAGTTACTTTGAACCCCCAAACATATTTTTTTTTAAAGCAAAGGCCCTACAGATTAAAATGGTGGGTGTTTCATTTTTTTTTTCACACAGTATTTGCGCAGCTATTTTTCAAACGCATTTTTTTGGGAAAAAACACTTTTTTTTTATTTGAATGCACTAAAACACACTATATTGCCCAAATGTTTGATGGAATAAAAAAGATGATCTTATGCCGAGTACATGGATACCAAACACGACATGCTTTAAAATTGAACAAACGTTCAGTGGCGACAAACTACATACATTTTTAAAAGCCTTTACAGGTTACCACTTTAGATTTACAGAGGTCTTCTACTGCGCAAATTACTGCACTTGATCTGACCTTCGCGGCGATACCTCCCATGCATGGTGTAATTGGTGTTTACATTTGACGCCAGACCGATGCTTGCGTTCGCCTTTGCGCGAGAGCAGTGGGGAACAGGGGTGTTTTTTTTTTTTTTTTGTCATTTTTATGATCTCAAGGAATGTAAATATCCCCTGTGATAGCAATAGGTAGTGACAGGTACTCTTTTTTTGAAAAAATTAGGGTCTATTGGACCCTAGATCACTCCTCTGCCCTCAAAGCATCTGACCACACCAAAATCGATAAGTGTGATAAAATGCTTTCCCAATGGCGATGTTTACATCCGGCGAAATCTAAGTCATGAAATGCTAGTAGCTTTCAGGTTCTTAGGCCATAGAGATGATTGGAGCCGTTCTGATTTCTGATCAGCTCTATGGTCAGCTGGCGGAACCACCGGCTGCATTTTCAGGTTTCCTATTGGGACAGGAGAGCCAGAGAAAACCATGGAAGACAGTGCGAGGGGGAGACATCCCCTCCCAACTGCTTGTAAAAGCAGTCTAGAGGTTAATTAGCTGCTAGGATTGCTTTTACATGAGTCGACCGCTGGCTAAAAAGAATGATACCAAGATGATACCTAAACCTGCAGGCATCATTCAGGTATAACCAGTCAAAGTCCAGCAACATGCCAGTACTTATTGGGCATATATTGTAATCTTTTTTTTTTTTTTTCATGCAGCCTGTGAGCTGAACAGAAAAAATAGATTGATCGGTGGGTATGCACCATTTTGTTTTTAACTGTGGTGGTGAAATCGCCTCCGACAGTGCTGGAGTCAAGGCTTTATGTATTGTGGGAGCAAACGCTGTTGCTGTCAAGATAAATAAATCTGCGCTGCAACTGAGTGGCGTACCTGCTAAGCAAATGATGATTAACAATAAAACAAAGTAACACTACAGTATAACAGTTGGACATACCATACCTGCAAAGCAAATACAAAAAAAAATTAAACCTTTTTTAATGCAATCTGTGCCTAAAATATATATATCCCGAAGCATGGGGGCATCCGCCCACATATCACTCCTCCACCCCTGCTGCCCCCATGCTAAGGCATATATGCTCTTTTTTTTAACTATACATGGCTTTATGTTGCGTGGGAGTAAACACTGTTGCTGTCAAGATAAATCCGCGCTGCAGCTGAATGGCGTACCTGAACACAAAAAAAAAGGTTAACAAAACACAGTAAACAGTAAATTATAAAACAATTAAATACCTGAAAACCAAACATGATAAATCATAATAACAATAAAACATTGCAGAATAGAGGACAGTAAAAAAGAGCAGAAGAGAGAGAGAGAACAGTAAAACGACAACAATTTTTGTTTTTTTTATTTTATATTTTTTTTTACTTTTTTTTTTTTTTTTTGTAACGAACTGTTGTAACTAAGGCATCTTGGGAGACCCTGTGAAAGTGTACCTAGTCTGTGCAGTGCTGTACCCTACTCTAATACTCAGCTAGTGTATGGTAGCGCTCAAAACATTCACCAATGCAAAGACCAGGATTGTCAGGACAGGAGGGACAATAATAGCGGGTGTCATGCCTATATCCACGCTTGCTGCAGACACAACATCATCTTTGGGGGCTCGCTGGGTAGGGGTACGCGGGAGGACATAAGGAAAATGCCTCTCATGCAGCCGGCTTACTGCATTTGCATTGGGAAGGTGAGGTGAAGCACCGTCTGGAAAAAGAAGGGCTCTGACGATCTCTACCTGGAATTTAAGGAACGATCCAGTCCATCCTGAAGCTCTGTATAGCACGAGCGTTCAGCAAAGCCAATTTAAATAGACACTTTTTTGTACCAGCGTGTGGCCTTACGGGAAACTAGGTACGGCGACAACAACTGGTCGTTGAGGTCCACCCCTCCCATATTTTGATTATATTCGTGAACACAGAGGGGTTTCTCCACAATACCAGTTGCTGTAGTAATTTGGACCGTCGTGTCTGCATGAAGGGAGGTAAGAACGAAAACATTCTTATTACCTCCCTTTCACAGCAAGCAAATTATTTCACTTGAAGCAGGCTCTCTCCCCCAGCCTAAGACGGAAATCTACAAGCCGCTGGGGAAAGCCCCGGCAATTAGGTCGCACGGTGCCACATGCTCCAATCTGATGATCAAACAAGTGACTAAAAAGTGACACGCTCGTGTAATAATTGTCCACGTACAAGTGGTACCTCTTTCCGAATAAGGGTGACACCAAGTCCCACACAATTTTATCATCGCTCCCTATGTAATCTGGGCAGTTCGGCGGCTCTACGTGGCTCTTTTCCCTCGTAAACCATAAAACTACATGTATAGCCTGTGGCCCTGTCACAGAGCTTATACATCTTGACCCCGTATCTGGCTCGCTTGCTGGGAAGATACTGTTTGAAAGACAAGCAGCCAGAAAACTTAACCAGGGACTCGTCAACGCAGACAACTTGATGGGGAGTAAACAAGTCTGCAAAACGTTGGTTTAAGTAGTTTACGAGGGGCCGAATTTTGTAGAGCCGATCGTATCCAGGGTCTCCACGAGGACGACAGAGTTCATTGTTGTTGAATTGCATGAACTGCAAGATCTGCTCGTATCGTACCCTGGTCATGGAGGCAGAGAACACGGGCATATGGTAAATTGGGTCAGTGGACCAATATGTCCGCAACTTACTCATTTTAACTATGCCCATATCGAGGGATAGGCCCAGAAATATCTTAAATTCGGAAACCCTAATTGGTTTCCAATCTCTGGCAAGTGGGGACTGGGGATTAGTGGCAATGTATTGACCAGCATACAAATTACTTTGGTCCACAATAGACCTATAGAGATCTTCATTGAAAAACAGCGAATAAAAATCAAGTGACTTAAAATCAACTGTTTCCACCTGAATGCCGGGTTGGCCAGTGCATGGGGGAAGTACGAATGCAGCAGGAAGGGCACTATGGGCTCAACGGGCCTGTCTTTGTCTTCTTGGTGACAGCGGGACACTACTTGTGCTTGCCACCACACCACCAGCTTGAACTGCACTTATGGGACTCGCCATGTCACCATGTGTTACTGCAGTGCTGGTTTGACTAAGATTAGGGTGTACTAGGCCGCTGGTGCTTACCAGTTCACCAGAAGGAATAGCGGCGCTAGTACTTCTCTGCTCCATACGAGAGCCCTGCGGTTACATAGTTACATAGGTGAGATTGAAAAAAGACACAAGTCCATCAAGTCCAACCTATGTGTGTGATTATATGTCAGTATTACATTGTATATCCCTGTATGTTGCGGTCATTCAGGTGATTATCTAATAGTTTCTTGGAGCTATCAATGCTCCCCGCTGAGACCATCGCCTGTGGAAGGGAATTCCACATCCTTGCCGCTCTTACAGTAAAGAACCCTCTACGTAGTTTAAGGTTAAACCTCTTTTCTTCTAATTGTAATGAGTGGCCACGAGTCTTATTAAACTCTCTTCTGCGAAAAAGTTTTATCCCTATTGTGGGGTCACCAGTACAGTATTTGTAAATTGAAATCATATCCCCTCTCAAGTGTCTCTTCTCCAGAGAGAATAAGTTCAGTGCTCGCAACCTTTCCTCATAACTAAGATCCTCCAGACCCTTTATTAGCTTTGTTGCCCTTCTTTGTACTCGCTCCATTTCCAGTACATCCCTCCTAAGGACTGGTGCCCAGAACTGAACAGCATACTCCAGGTGCGGCCGGACCAGAGTCATCTACTAGGACCCCCAGGTCCTTTTCCATCCTAGATTTCCCCAGAGGTTCTCCCCCCAGTGTATAGATTGCATTCATATTTTTGCCACCCAAATGCATTATTTTACATTTTTCTACATTGAACCTCATTTGCCATGTAGTCGCCCACCCCATTAATTTGTTCAGGTCTTTTTGCAAGATTTCCACATCCTGCGGAGAAGTTATTGCCCTGCTTAGCTTAGTATCGTCTGCAAATACAGAGATTGAACTGTTTATCCCATCCTCCAGGTTCTTGCAACTCAACAGCAGAAGAAAAAGATTAGGGTCTGCTACGCCTGACCTTGGCAGGGACCACAAATCTGTCGTCGGAGCTATCTGTCATGGAGCCGCTGCTGTCTACAGGATCGTATTCTGAGCCTGAATCTGACAGATGAGTGACTTCCTCTTCACTATCTGTCATGCTCAGAAACATGTAGGCCTCTTCACTAGTGTACCTTCGATTTGCCATTTTGGGCTCTAAATTTAGTGGTACACTAGTGAGACTCACAGGTAAAAAAGCTCCTGACTGATTCAAACTCTACCAAAACAACTGTTAGTTGTCGCAGGGATCAGGCCTGACTCTGCCAACGCTGCAGTTATGTGCTTGTGTTTTGTAAGTGACATTGATCGATCGATACTGCACTTGTGTGGGCTGGGCAGAGGGGCAAAACGCAGGTGCTAGCAGGTATCTGGGCTGATCCCACTAACACTGTGGTTTTGGGAACCCTAAACTGCTGGGGACACTAGTATACAGTGGGGATGGAAAGTATTCAGACCCCCTTAATTTTTTCACTCTGTTATATTGCAGCCATTTGCTAAAATCATTTAAGTTCATTTTTTTCCACATAAATGTACACACAGCACCCCATATTGATAGAAAAACACAGAATTGTTGACATTTTTGCAGATTTATTAAAAAAGAAAAACTGAAATATCACTTGGTCCTAAGTATTCAGACCCTTTGCTCAGTATTTAGTAGAAGCACCCTTTTGAGTCTTTTTGGGAAAGATGCAATAAGTTTTTCACACCTGGATTTGGGGATCCTCTACCATTCCTCCTTGCAGATCCTCTCCAGTTCTGTCAGGTTGGATAGTAAACGTTGGTGGACAGCCATTTTTAGGTCTCTCCAGAGATGCTCAATTGGGTTTAAGTCGGGACTCTGGCTGTGCCATTCAAGAACAGTCATGGAGTTGTTGTGAAGCCACTCCTTCTTTATTTTAGCTGTGTGCTTGGGGTCATTGTCTTGTTCGAAGGTAAACCCTCTGCCCAGTCTGAGGTCCTGAGCACTCTGGAGAAGGTTTTCGTCCAGGATATCCCTGTACTTGGCCGCATTCATCTTTCCCTCTAGTGCAACCAGTCATCCTGTCCCTGCAGCTGAAAAACACCCACGCATGATGCTGCCACCACCATGCTTCACTGTTGGGACTGTATTGGACAGGTAATGAGCAGTGCCTAGTTTTCTCCACACATACCGCTTAGAATTAAGGCCAAAAAGTTCTATCTTGGTCTCATCAGACCAGAGAATCTTATTTCTCACCATCTTGGAGTCCTTCAGGTTTTTTTTTTTAGCAAACTCCATGCGGGCTTTCATGTGCTTTGCGCTGAGAGGCTTCCGTCAGGCCCCTCTGCCATAAAGCCCGGACTGGTGGAGGGCTGCAGTGATGGTTGACTTTCTACAACTTTCTCCCATCTCCCGACTGCATCTCTGGAGCTCAGCCACAGTGATCTTTGGGTTCTTCTTTACCTCTCTCACCAAGGCTTTCTGGGAAGGGCTCTGGTCGTCCCAAACTTCTTCCATTTAAGGATTATGGAGGCCACTGTGCTCTTAGGAGCCTTAAATGCAGCAGAAATTGTTTAGTAACCTTGGCCAGATCTGTGTCTTGCCACAATTCTGTCTGAGCTCTTCAGGCAGTTCCTTTTGACTTGCGCTGTGAGTTGTAAGGTCTTATATAGACAGGTGTGTGGCTTTCCTAATCAAGTCCAATCAGTATAATCAAACACAGCTGGACTCGAAGGTGTAGAACCATCTCAAGGATGATCAGAAGAAATAGACAGCACCTGAGTTAAATATGAGTGTCACAGCAAAGGGTCTGAATGCTTAGGACCATGTGATATTTCAGTTTTTCTTTTTTAATAAATCTGCAAAAATGTCAACAATTCTGTGTTTATCTGTCAATATGGGGTGCTGTGTGTACATTTATGTGGAAAAAAATGAACTTAAATGATTTTAGCAAATGGCTGCAATATAACAAAGAGTGAAAAATTTAAGGGGGTCTGAATACTCTCAGTCCCCACTGTATGTCTGCTGGTGTAAAGGGGGTAATGGGCCATGTTGCTGCAGATGCAGGCTGCTCATTAATTTGATATGTACCTTGCAGCACATATGCGGGGTAATGGGCAGGAATATGGCCTGTATAGGGGTATTAAGTTTTGCTATCACTCTAACCCTTATACCTGATTGGTTATGTTTTAAGTTCAGTACTACAGTATATGTTAAAATTATGTCAGTTTGTCTCATTTACTCAGCCATCCTAACAGAACAGCTATAGCAAGTCAATAGGAACATTCTGTTACTGCTACAGGCTCAGTTTTCTGAAGTAATGATCTGCATAACTTTACATGCATCAGTATCACAATGTGCTATATACTACTGGAGTAGAGTCAGACTTCAAACACTAAATTCATAAAATAGTCAGGTTCATTAGTTACCCAGTTCCTTTCCAAACACTGACATAGCTGCTGTACCAGCATTCAGAGCGGAGAAAGGTCCTAGGTATGGGCATATGCATTTTTGGTATGTATGGCATTGGGACAGAAATCTCCTAGAAAATTCAAGAGCCTATTGTCTAGGTGTCCTTCGATGTCTCTTGTATGAAGATTATTTTGTATGGTGTGAGTTATTGTATCTGAATGTCCTTGCAAATTACTCATATTCAGTTTAATGTTATTTACTATGCATGGTATAGCAGAGTTGTAAATTACTAAGTAGGTTTCATAGTTGCTGTCTAATGCTAACCTGACTGCATGTAATTACATGGGAAAGTCTCAGAACTCCTTTTCCTAGACGAAAAGATGGTGGCCAGGGCTTAGGCACATACCTAGTTTTTGTGATGTAGGTTTTTCCTAGCTTACCCATTACTGCCTGTAGTAATCCAGGAATCCCCAAGGTAGGGAAAAGGCAAGGTTTTTCTTTACAGCCCTCAATAGCCAAAACCCTCTTGTTGGTGCCATGCTACACAGACAGCGCGAGTCTCCTCATAGGATACTCCTAGTCAACAATGCTCTAATGCTCTAGGACTCAATCCTACTCTCCGAGGTCACTGCATGGCTTGGAGACTATTCAGCATTTTAGCATGTTTTTCTTTTATACACTTTTGGACAAGCACAATTATTTTTAGGATATTTAGCCTTCACGAAATCCCACTATACGTTTATCCCAGACTGGTTACTTGTTATAATAGATTTGAGGTTCTGAATTCCTAGGCTTCGGGCTTATTTTCAAACCCTTCCTAAGAGAGGAAACAAAGCCATAGTAATTACTTTTTTCCCATCATTTGGATTGCTTAAAATAAAATTAGCCTTTTGCTATTATTCACAGGACCCAAGTCAGTTGCTCGGGTGTCTAAGCACTCTGTAGGCAGGTGGATCATGTTCATATTTTAAGGCACACTGTACATAATTTTAAAAGTCGAACTGCCCAGTTGATTTGGGTCATTTCTTATGTCTTTGACCTCAGCGTGGGGAGAATTCGTAGTTTTTTCCCAACATATCTACAAAGTCACCACCTGGTCTAATTTTCATACGGTGTTTTGACACATCCGGATTGCTCTGCAGTCCTTTCAGGACATAGCCTTGTAATATAGTTCCTGGAAGCAGTAGCCCACCCTAATAGGTTGTTTCTATAATGTCCTCCCGTGCTGTCCTGGAAGATGAAATGGGAAAACTAGAGTTACCTGGTAACTCCATTTCCATTAATCTTCCAGGACAGCATGGACCTCCACCCTATATTCTGTGTTGTATTTGGTTATTATGGTATTATGTTATTCCATTAGTTGTGTTTGGTTCTTCCTACTACTGAGGACAGTGGGTGACTGTGCTCTTTGATTGTGTATTATGTGTTTTCTGTTTTAGGTGGGTGAAGCCACTCTCACGTGCTGTCCTGGAAGATTAATAGAAAAGGAGTTTACCAGGTAAACTAACTCTAGTTTTCCAGGCACTGTATAACAGCTGTTTCCCTGAATTAGTATCCTTAACAGGAAGGAGTCAACAGTGCAGTTTTGTGCTAGTCTGTAAGCTGGGGGGAGGGGGAGGAGCAGGGGAGTGCATTGCAGTCCTAGTCTATGGGGCTCTATGTGTCTATTAATGCACACAAATTGTAAGGGACACAACTCAAGTCCCTAAATGCAAGGGGTTCTTCAAAGGATGCTGCAAGAGAAAGGAACCACCCTGAAACTGGAAACCTGGAGCGGCGGGCATGGAACCAGCTTACACAGGAACATGAACATGGATTAAAATATGAAGAAGCTGCCTACTCAGTAATTGTTAAAATCAGCTGCTTAAAGTGCTGAGGGTGGCATATAACTTTAACAGCATAATACTGACAATTGGGGATTTAGGGTTTTAAAACCAAAAACTGTAAACATTTCTGATCACCGCTTTCAGAAAGTACCAGTCCTACAAGCTTTGTGGCTCTGCAGTATACAAAGACAAAAACATTTTTTTCCCAAATCCCCTTTAGGACAGATTCCTGAGATAATCGGCACCCTCCTTTTACAAGAAATGCACAGCCAAAAGCAATTAAAAGGCCTCTCCCACCTCTTTGTTCTCATTTTCATTGTGTTTCTGACCCTCCAGTTGAGGGTAATTTTTCTTGTTTTTCCTGGGTGGTTGATTGTGGTCATTGCCCAACCTCTCTGGTGGCGCATGTCTACCTGTGGGTGGGCACAAGAAATCCAAAGGTGTACCAGGGTGGCGTCCGATGGCTTTTCTGGAGGCGGTTGATGATGTGCTTCCCAAGTGCCAGATGACCTAATTCCAGCGCAAAGGTGCTTATATGGCTGCTGTTCAGGGCGTCACTGTGGGGGCGGATAAAGCCCTTATTTTTGACCCTGCCTGGTAGTTTACAGTGTCATTGGAATCCTCCTGTATTGGCACCTTGTAATGGAGTAGGGGGAGAATACAGACCCCAAAAGGACCTTCATGTGGATGAAGTCTGGCTTTGCATCTGGGGCTAGATTTTAGTTATCAAAAGTAAGACTCTGGTAGGCACCTTCTTAAAAGATGATTGCTTGGTAGGGTGTACCATCTTGGTTTTCTCTCAGTTTTCCCTAGACTAATCCTGTGGAGAAGCACCATAAACATAATAAAAAGTGCATGAACTGTGGCACCAGGCTCTCAGACTCCTATTGTAAGGCTTTATGTGAAGAAATGTATTATGGTAGTCACAGGGTCAGAGACTGCTCTTATTATGAAATATTATATTAAATCCACGCAGGATGATATGGTCTCCTCGTTTTGTGCCTTTAGATCTGCCATCCCATGGAGGCTGTGCAACCAGGTTCATTATGTCCATGTCTTTGAGACCTAGATAATTGGATGCAGCTTTATCACAGGTATCTAAGGACATGGATCTAACTTTTGAGGATTCTGTGTTAGAGATCAGATGGATGGGAAAGCAGAATCCTTCCTTAAGAGCTCTTGGGATGCGTCTGCGTTTTTCCTTAGGCCTAGCGTTGGTATCCAGCTGTTTGGATAGGAATCTGAACATATGGGTAGAGCGCAATATGGCTAGGTGACCTCCTGTCAGATACTCCTACAGAGCAGATTAAAGAATCCATGCTGTTCGTTGCTAAATCATTGGCTATTTTGGGCTGATGCTGCTGTGGAATCTGTGAAGGCCACAGCTAGAGCGATTTTCTCTGATTAACCACTTGCTTACTGGGCACTTAAACCCCCCTCCTGCCCAGACCAATTTTCAGCTTTCTGCGCTGACGCACTTTGAATGACAATTGCGCGGTCATACAACACTGTACCCAAATTAAATTTTTATAATTTTTTTCCCACAAATAGAGCTTTCTTTTGGTGGTATTTAATCACAGCTGGGGTTTTTATTTTTTGCTAAACAAACAAAAAAAGATGGAAATTTTTGAAAAAAAAAAAAATTCATGTTTAATAGTTTGTTATAAAATTTTGCAAACAGGTAATTTTTCTCCTTCATTGATATGCGCTGATGAGGTGGCACTGGTGGGCACTGATGGGCATGGATAGGCACAGTTATGGCGGCACTGATGGGCACAGTTAAGGCAGCACTGATGGGGACAGATAAGGCGGTACTGATGGGCACAGATAAGGCGCTACTGATGGCCACTGATGGCCACTGATGGGCGCTGATGGGTGGCGCTGATTGGTGGCACTGATGGGTGGCACGGATAGATGGCACTGATAGGTACCACTGATGGGAGGCACTGATGGATGGCACTGATGGGCAGTGATGGGTGGCACTGATGGGCACTTATGGGCACTGGTAGGTGACACTGATGGGCACTGATAGGTGGCACTGATGTGCAGCACTGTTGTTGCACTGATGTGGGCGCTGATGGGTGGCACTGTGGGCACTTATGGGTGGCACTGATTGATGGCACTGTGGGCACTGATGGGTGACGCTGGTGGGCACTGGTAGGCAGCACTGCTGCCTATTGCTGTGTCACTGGCAGGGGCAGATGATCGCAGTGATTGGGACTGATGTCCCGATCACGGCCGCCGGTGATCAGGTTTTTTTTTTCCTCCGCCGCTCATGCACGGGACGACGTCAATAGACGTCGTCCCGGCAATGTAGATCCGTGCTGTTGCCGTCATTTGGCAATGGCCCGGATCTGAAGTGGTTAAAGTAGGCAAAACTTCTTTTTTTTTTTTTTTTCCATTTTGGATCAAGTAAGGGAGGGTTATAACCCCTATGTTATCTGTCATCATTTTTTTTTTCATTGCTAATGGTACAAAGGACAAATAGAGAGACTAAGTCTCCCTAATGGGGACACATGGCAATAAAAGCTGACAGGTATTTTAATCCCTCACCACTCTTTCCAAAACAAAATGAAGTTTTGCCTTTTTGTTACTTTAATTCCTCTACCAGGGCTATTTAGCTAAAAGTTTGGGAAGGTGATCTTACATCGAAGACTAAATGCTGTGGTTTTACTTTTTTTTTTAAAAGGAGATTTGATTTTCTCGTTTAGAGAGAAGGGAGTGCATCTTGCAACCAGCGGTACAGGTCTCAGATGAGTTTCAGCAAAGTTCAGGCCACCAAAAAGAGATGGTTGTTTGACAGAGGGAAGGGGGAGGAGTGGTAATCCTCTTCATTTCTAGTGAACACCCTAAAGAAAACAAGGGATGCTACTTCAGGTGCATGGGAAACACTTTCCCTTTTTTACAACCAGTTGGAAGAGATCTGTGTGAGGCTCTCTCCCCAACCCCCCCCCCCCCCCCCCTATTTTCACATCTGTCAAGAGAGCAGGGGAAGGGCAGGCAGAAGCCCTGTTTTTTTGTGTTGCGCCTATTGGACCAGCAAGTTATAGCATTGTCCTGGCATTTTAGTCCCACATGTTTCTGGTATAGAAGAGTTCAGGAAGATAGAGGGATAATCAGCTTGAAGAGACAAGTTTCTCCTTTTTACAAGAAGTTTACATGGAGAGCATATAATCTGTAAAAAGATGTGCTGTTGTAGGTGGTCTTCACGGTTACTCTGGGTCTCCAGGATAGATCAGACCAAAATGAGCGACAAATGAGGAGGAAAGTGGGACAGAGGGACTTTGTTCCAAATCAGGATCAGTTCCATAAAATCAGGGATACAGTAGTTGGGAGCTATGGTAAAAGGTAGGAGCAACCTTGTGTAGAGCTTTGCTAGACTGCTCTAGTTTAATAGATTTGGGGAAACCACATGATTATCCAACAGCATGGTGTACAGGCAGAGTATATCCACATCATGCTAATTTCCAGTAAATAGAAAAATTAAGTTGCCTAAGAAGTTGTTGAACTTTGCAAACATTAGCACATGCTTCCTCCCTGTATTTTAATCAATGCTCTGTAAAGTACTTTTGGTGCCATATTTTTCCTAACTGTTTAACGTTTTAACGGTTTATCCATTGAGTTTAACAAGTGTCTTTATATTTCAGTAAAGGATTTGAAGACTGGGGAAGCTGTGCGGGGACCAAGGCTGTTTTTTGGCCCAAATATTCTGAATGGTAATGTTGATATACTTTTAATTATATGTATTATTGACCCGGAGGAAATCAGATGAAGAACTTATAATAATTTTTTTATGCTAAATTACAGAATTTCTCAGGAGGGAAGGGGGTCCATAATGGTTAATTTGTATCCTAAAGTCTTCATTCACCCAGATGGGGGGACGGGGGGGGGGGGGGGCGGTGCGACTATGCCTGCTGTGTTCTGAAACAAAGGCAGGTCTGGTGTAAAAATCCCATCATTTTCCCAACGCTGGGAAGTTGCATGTGGCATGTACAGCCATCTGTGAGATGACTAGTTGTACATACAATAGGGGAGGTTGAAGGGTTTGTTTGAAATGCAAAAAAACAAAAATGAGCACCAAGGCTCAAAGAGCCCATAAAAACAGAACACGTTACATAGTAGGTGAGGTTGAAAACAGTCAAGTCCAACCTATGTGTGTGATTATATGTCAGTATTATATTGTATATCTCTGTGTTGCGGTCATTCAGGTGCTTATCTAATAGTTTTTTGAAACTATCAATGCCCCCTGCTGAGACCACCGCCTGTGGAAGGGAATTCCACATCCTTGCCGCTTTTACAGTAAAGAACCCTCTATGTAGTTTAAGGTTAAACCTCTTTTCTTCTAATTTTAATGAGTGGCCACGTGTCTTGTTAAACTCCCTTCAGCCTAGTGTCCCTTACAATCAGTCAAGGATACATATGCCAATATCAACAATAAAGTACAGTTTGTGCAGTTGGTAACATCCATCAATACACAGGAGTCAATTAACAAAGTAATTGTGCAATTTACCTTCCTCGCTCTACCGAGGCAGTAGTGTGAGGATTACCAACGGTGCCACATTTTCGTAAAGATTTGGGGTTCCCTCCTAAGCTCGAGGGTCAACTTAGAGTGAGATGTTACCATTGATCATAGCCTTTCAAGTCTCTATTGATAAATGTGTGGTGCCCTTCCATGATATAAGGATAACCTTTTTTGTCATTGAAATAGAAGATGTGCAATAATAACAGGTGAGCGTCTGAAAAATGATAGTCATCCTTGAGTTATGAAAATTATTTAAATTCCTGACCCTCATGTAATTGATGTAGGTATTTAATTGCCCTAGTAGACCAACACTGTGGATCTGGGAGGGTAAAAAAGTTCCAATAAGGTAGGGTTAAGCTAGAGTGGGCCGTTGGGTGAAGTTTGCCAAGAGGACTCCTGCATGTGTTTTTGAGCTTGGGAAAATAATTTAAGCGCAGTATGTGAGACCGAAGTGCCCACATCAGTCGGCACCACAGGCCTGTATACCATATTGTGCAGGATCTCAAAGGAGGACACTATAGCTGCCTCCACTACCATGCAGGCATTCCCCGGGGATGGAATAATAAGCCAGTCATGCACATATACCAGATGGGTCGCTAAATAATATAAATCAGGAAAGGACAGGACCCGCCATATGGGTAGGTAGCTTAAAGGTGGTCAATGCCACTCGAGGGGACTGTCCCCCATGGTGAATTAGCCGCTGCATATATGAATTTGGGAAGAAAAATAATTTTGAGCAGGTTTTCTCTACCCATCAAGTCTAGGGGAAGATCCATCTATTATTTAGTCTTGGTCTGCAAGAGGGACACCAGAGGAAGTACATTGTTGACAATGTAGGACTGCAGAGGCAACTGGACAATCACGCCAAGATATTTAAAGGACTAAACTATATGTAAAAATGAGAACAGGTGCACGCAAGCTACTGCGTCCTGGTCTATGGGAAACCAGCTAGATTTGTCTCAGTTGACTCAAAATCCAGAGTAATCGCCAAATTCCTCTACAATTTAATAAGCAGTAAAGCATTAAGATCTGCTTGGTATACTAAAGTGTCATTCGCATATAAAGATAGTGTTTAGCATAAATGAGTACACCCCAACAGATTTGTCAGAAAACCTTTCCCTTCAGAATCAACATTTTCTATGGGACACTATACTGTATGGGGTGATCTGCACTATAGTTTTTTTTTCTCTTGCCTCTTACATGTATAACACCACATTGAGAGCTGTGGACTGGAATTTGATCTGTCAGTGGAAGCAGTGCCACTTTTACACTGCAAAGGTGCATACTAGCCTCCTTTAGCTAGTGGGGTCCACCCAAGTAGGTGAGAAGACACCCTTAGGTGGGGTGAAGAAAAAGTTTGATACACTTAGGATTGTTTTTGGTGTATGGGATTACACGCTTCACAGATTTTGTACATTATTATTATTATACAGGCTTTATATAACACCAACAGTTTACGCAGCGCTTTACAATAAAAAGGGGGACAGTACAATTACAATTCAGTTAAATACAGAAGGAATAGGAGGGCCCTGCTCGTGGAGCTTACAATCTAACATCTATATCTTTATGGACTGGCAATGAAATATGGACTCACTTTGATCTATCTAATTGTATTTTATTATTATTTTTATGATCACTGATGAACTTTATATAATAATTAATCTATGCACTTAACATATTGAAGGAGAGCGCTGCACTCTTGATGGTAGTAAGAAAGGTGAAGCCTACAAGAAGATCAGCAAAGCTTTACTTATCAGTCAGAATACTGTAGCAAAAGTGATACAAACATTTAACAAAGATAGAACTGCAACCATATAACAGACTTCCAGGCCATCCACGGAAGTTAACACCTCGACAGGAGCTTCTTCTGATGAGAAGGGTTGACGAAAATGGCCAAGCAAGTTCACTGCAGTTGGCTAAAGAAGTAGAAAGCCAAACTGGGACACCACCTAGAATTTGCCAGGGCCTATGCTGAAAAAGAGGAAGACTACTGGGACTCTGGAGTGGTGACCAAGATAAATGTTTTTGGAACTGATTGCTTCAAAACTGTATGGCGTTGCACAGGTGACGAGTACAAACAAAAATGCATGGTGTCCACAGTGAGATATGGTGGTGGCAATGTCCTCCTGTGTTGCTGCATGAGTGCTGCTGGTGTCGGGCAGCTGCATTTCATTGATGGTATCATAAATTCACAGATGTACTGCTCTATATTGAAAGAGGAGATGCTACCATCACTCCGTGCCCTTGATCGTCGTGCACTTTTCCAAAATGATTATGAACCAATACACACCTCTAAGGCCACTGTTGCATTTCTGAAAAACGGGGTGAAAGTCATTCAGTGACCAAGTATGCCTCCTGATCTGAACCAAATCGAACACCTATTGGGAATTCTAAAGAGACAAGTTGAGCATCACTTTCCATTCAGCATTCAGGCTCTAAAAGAGGTTGTTGAAGAGTGGAAAAAGATAGCTGTTGCAATATGTCACCAACTTGGTCATTCCAAACTGTCAGGGCTGGGCTCAGCCCGCCCTTCTCTGAGCTGGCCGCTCAGCTGTCGGCTAATTGCCAGCTCCCATCTCTCTCCACAGTTACCCAGCTGTTGTTGCTTCTGCTCGTTAGTCCTGCCTACTTGAAGCCGTCCAGCTCACTTGATCTCTGCCTTTGTCAACATCACAGAGACTTTCTCCTGCGTTCCTGTTGAAGACTTGCTCGGCTGACGTTCCTTCTGACTCCTGATCCTGCTTGCTGTACTACTACATTTATCTTTGACTCGCTGACATTTGCTTGGCTGACTACCCGATCCGGTTACTGAACTCTGGCTTGTTTTGACTACGTTTACTCTGTTTACCTTATTATTATTATTATTAAACCAGTGTGATTTAACTAAACTTCTGCCTCGGTCTGATTCATGGTTGCTGATACATACCCAGAAGACTTGGTGCTATCCTTTCACATCATGGAGTTCATACAAAATACTAGATGTAGTAGTTTTTGTTGTGGGGTGTATTCATCTTTGCTAGGGTTGCACCGATACTACTTTTTTAAGAACGAGTACGATACTTTTTTTTTTTTTTTTTTCAAGTACTCACTGATTCCGGTTACTGATGCTTTTTTTTTTTTTTTGTTATGCGACAGTGGCACCAATATGCAGCACTGATGAGGGGCACTGATGAGGCATGTACTGTCAGTAGTAACAATTTAACGTTTAAATATTGTTACATTTTTTTTTTCATTAGCCATGTTGGGGGGGCCCTTTGGTGCGATATTGGGTATGATAGACCCCTGCAATTTCCCCTTTAAGACAGGGAAAGGGACTGAGAATAGAGATTCTCCCCATTCATATACTGAAGCATCGTAAACAGTTTACGATGCTTAGTTATGAGTGGGCAGGCAGTGATTACTGACACTGCATTCGGAAAAGGAAGGGCTGATTTACTGGCTCCTTTGCTCTCCATCCTGAAAGATCCGGGACATGGGGGGACCGGAAGAAGCCATGGAAAGCTGGGGAGGACGCAGGGGGACCTGGAGGACAAAACTGATAGGGACCTGGAGAGCCGAGGAGCACAGAGGTTGGACTCAGAGGAAGAAATGGATCGGGACCCGGAGGAGGACATGGGGAGCACAGAGGGGGACAGCCGGGGGTGATTGGTGCGGCGGTGGGGGGAGTTACAAGCACCGATCTCCCTGACGGCCATGGGAGGGAGAAGAGGAGAAGCAGCTGTCAGAAAAGCTATACAGGTAGATCGGTGCTTGTAACTCCCCCTCACCACCGCACTGATCACATGTGAGGCTGCCCAAGTATCGGGTCAAGCATCAGAGCATTTGCACAAGTACTCATGCAAATGCTCGGCATCGGTACTGATGGTAGTAACGGTGCAACCCTAATTTTTGCATCAACTAATTTGAGTAAAGCCGAGGATTTTGTTATTAACCTTATTTTCATGTAATGAGCTAAACAAATGTTCAATAAAACTCAGTTTGTCAATTGTTCTTGTGTTCGAGATATTGTTAATCTTACTTTTTAAAAAGTGGGTATTCCTTTATGCTGAGCACTGTATATACAGTATGTGACACCCTAACCTCTAATCCTAACCTAACCTTAACTCTAAGGCCTCATGTACACTGCTGCCACTAATTGGACGTTTAGGAGCAGTTGAGCATTTTTTTTCAACTGCTTTTTTCCTCTGTTATCTTATCAGTACATGTACACAGGGTCGTTTAGTCGTTAATAGGCAGTTGAGTTTAGAGGCCTTTTTGGAAAGCAAAAAAATTAGTTCAGATGCTGAGTTTAGAGGCATTTCAAGCGCCAACTGCTTCTAAACGCGGTAACTCACGTTTAACCGTGTTTCGTTTACAGGCGTTTTTCATTTTTGGCTATGTAGAAAAAAATTAAAAAGAAAAAAATTTTTTTCAAACGCTGCTAAACGCGGCATGTGGGTTACTATCTGTCAAGTTAAATCGTTCAGGAGAGGTTGTAGAAACGTCCCGTGTATATTAAACCTAACCCCTTACCCGAACGAAAAAAATAAAATAATAAATGAATAATATTAAAATATAAATAAAAGCTAGGGGAAAAGCTAAAAAGCTGAAATACCTAGCAACAGATAAGTTTTTTCTATTGGCTAATAAAAAAATCGCCAAAGCTCAAATGCGCGCAAATCGTGCATAAAAACGCTCAAATACACAAAATAAGAGCTGGATGCATTTCTAAATGAACATAAATATAATGGGATACTAACATAGTCATGTCCATAAATATTGGGACATCAACACAATTCTAATCTTTTTGGCTCTATACACCACCACAATGGATTGGAAATGAAACGAACAAGATGTGCTTTAACTGCAGACTTTCAGCTTTAATTTGAGGATATCTACATACAAATCAGGTGAACGGTGTAGGAATTACAACAGTTTGTATATGTGCCTCCCACTTTTTAAGGGACCAAAAGTAATGGGACAATTAGATGCTCAGCTGTTCCATGGCCAGGTGTGTGTTATTCCCTCATTATCCCATTTACAAGGAGCAGATAAAAGGTCCAGAGTTCATTTCAAGTGTGCTCTTTGCATTTGGAATCTGTTGCTGTCAACTCTCAATATGAGATCCAAAGAGCTGTCACTATCAGTGAAGCAAGCCATCATTAGGCTGAAAAAACAAAACAAACCCATCAGAGAGATAGCAAAAACATTAGGTGTGGCCAAATCAACTGTTTGGAACATCCTTAAAAAGAAAGAACACACCGGTGAGCTCAGCAACCCCAAAAGACCCGGAAGACCACGGAAAACAACTGTGGTGGATGACCAAAGAATTCTTTCCCTGGTGAAGAAAACACCCTTCACAGCAGTTGGCCAGATCAAGAACATTCTCCAGGAGGTAGGTGTATGTGTGTCAAGTCAACAATCAAGAGAAGACTTCACCAGAGTGAATACAGAGGGTTCACCACAAAGATGTAAACCATTGGTGAGCCTCAAAAACAGGAAGGCCAGATTAGAGTTTGCCAAACATCTAAAAAAGCCTTTACAGTTCTGGAACAACATCCTATGGACAGATGAGACCAAGATCAACTTGTACCAGAGTGATGGGAAGAGAAGAGTATGGCGAAGGAAAGGAACTGCTCATGATCCAAAGCATACCACCTCATCAGTGAAGCATGCTGGGGGTAGTGTCATGGCGTGGGCATGTATGGCTGCCAATGAAACTGGTTCTCTTGTATTTATTGATGATGTGACTGCTGACAAAAGCAGCAGGATGAATTCTGAAGTGTTTCGGGCAATATTATCTGCTCAGATTCAGCAAAATGCTTCAGAACTCATTGGACGGCGCTTCACAGTGCAGATGGACAATGACACAAAGCATACTGCAAAAGCAACCAAAGAGTTTAAGGGAAAGAAGTGGAATGTTATGCAATGGCCAAGTCAATCACCTGACCTGAATCCGATTGAGCATGCATTTCACTTGCTGAAGACAAAACTGAAGGGAAAATGCCCCGAGAACAAGCAGGAACTGAAGACAGTTGCAGTAGAGGCCTGGCAGAGCATCACCAGGGGTGAAACCCAGCGTCTGGTGATGTCTATGCATTCCAGACTTCAGGCTGTAATTGACTGCAAAGGATTTGCAACCAAGTATTAAAAAGTGAAAATTTGATGGATGATTGTTAATCTGTCCCATTACTTTTGGTCCCTTAAAAAGTGGGAGGCACATATACATACCGTTGTAATTCCTACACCGTTCACCTGATTTGGATGTAAATACCCTCAAATTAAAGCTGAAAGTCTGCAGTTAAAGCACATCTTGTTCGTTTCATTTCAAATCCATTGTGGTGGTGTATAGAGCCAAAAAGATTAGAATTGTGTTGATGTCTCAATATTTATGGACCTGACTGTATATACATGGGTAATTAACACCAGGGATAGTTGATCCAGGGAATTTGATTTCCTTCACAGGGATCAGGAAGGTACTTTTTTTTCCCCCCACTGGAGCAAATTGGGTCAGGCGTTTTTGGTGGATTTTTCTCCCTTCCTTAGGATCAACTCTGGGTATTGGATTGCGATTATTGAGGTTTTTGTTTAATTTTTTTTTCCGTTGGTTGAACTAATATTTTTTTTTTCCTTTTTCCTATTAATGTGTATGTATATATACACACAAGTTGACACAAAGGAGTTTGAATGGCTATTAAAGGTAACCATCCTCATCTGTGATCTGTTTGCTTGTAATTGGTGTGTGTGTGTGTGTGTATAAAAGGTCAATGAGTTTCTGGACTCCTGACAGACCCTTGCATCTTTCATCCAGTGCTGCACTGACATTTCTGGATTCTGAGTCATGGGGAAAGCAAAAGAATTGTCAAAGGATCTGCGGGAAAGGGTAGTTGAACTGTACAAAACAGGCAAGGGATATAAATAGATATCCAAGGAATTGAGAATGCCAATCAGCAGTATTCAAACTCTAATCGAGAAGTGGAAAACAAGGGGTTCTGTTGAAACCAAACCACGGTCCGGTAGAACAACCAAAATTTCAGCCACAACTGCCAGGAAAATTGTTCGGGATGCAAAGAAATACCCACAAATAACTTCAGGTGAAATACAGGACTCTGAAAATATGTGGTGTGGCTGTTTCAAGATGTACAATAAGGAGGCTCTTGAAGAAAGATTTGCTGTATGGTCGAGTCGCCAGAAGAAAGCCATTACTATGCAAATGCCACAAAGTATCCCACTTACAATATGCCAAACAGCACAGAGACAAGCCTCAAACCTTCTGGCAGTAATTTGGAGTGATGAGACCAAAATTGAGCTTTTTGGCCACAACCATAAATGCTACATTTGGAGAGGAGTCAACAAGGCCTATGATGAAAGGTACGGAGGTGGCTCGCTGATGTTTTGGGGATGTGTGAGCTGCACAGGAAATTTAGTCAAAATTATTGGCAAGATGAAATGCAGTATGTTATCAAAAAAATACTGGAGTAACATTTGCATTCATCAGCCAGGAAGCTGCGCATGGGACGTACTTGGACATTCCAAATGACAATGTTCCAAAACACAAGGCCAAGTTGACCTGTCATTGGCTACAGCAGAATAAAGTGAAGGTTCTGGAGTGGCCATCTGTGTCCTGAACTCAATATCATTGAACCACTCTGGGGAGATCTCAAACGTGCAGTTCATGCAAGACAGTCCAAGAATTTACAGGAACTGGAGGCTTTTTGCCAAGAGGAATGGCCAGCTTTACCAACTGAGAAGATAAAGAGCCTCATCCACAAATACTACAAAAGACATCAAGCTGTCATTGATGTTAAAGGGGGCAATACACGGTATTAAGAACTGGGGTATGTAAACTTTTGATCAGGGTCATTTGGGTAGTTTCTGTTGCCATTATGATTTAAAGAGAGTAAACACAGTTGATAATAAAAGGCTTCAGCCAAACACCCATGAGCTAAAGAAACATTTTTGTGTTATCCATATTCTCTGAAAAATGGCCAAGAAATCCTAAATTCTGCCAGGGTATGTAAACTTATGAGCACAACTGTGTGTGTGTGATATATATAGATAGAGAGAGATATATATATATATATATATATATATCTCTCTCTATCTATTTATTGCAGTCCCCAAGTTACCAACGAGCTAGGGACTGTAGGTTTGTTGGTCAATGTGGGGTGTTCTGGGTGCTTCTGGATATGCAGACCTGTATATCAGGCGTGCAGTACATGTAGTACTGCAGTGTGGGATGTGTCCTGTTCTGAAAGACGGCTACTCAGCGATTTCCGGGACCACCGGGATGTCACTCCGTCTCCGTTCGTAGGAGTCGTTCGCAACTCGGATGTTCATAACTCGGGGACTGTGCGTGTGTAAAATATATTTTATTTTATCCACCAATTTCGATTAATTATAACGCACATACAGATCCAGCTACTTTTAGCTAACGCCATGCGTAGCTCCTCCCCCGTACACGTTACGTTCAATCGGAACTTCCTCAGCGGGGCTGGGCTACGGCGTCACCCTACAGTTTATTTAAATAGCACCGTTGTGCATCGGGGGACTGATGTAGAGCCAGAGACATCCATCACCTGCTGAGACAGCAAAGTGTCAGCTCTTTGGAAAAAAAGTGCCCTCATCATAAATGTTTCTTGATTGCTGGATAACCAATCAATGTCAGTTCATCGTCAAACTGACAGCCAGAAAAGCCCTCAGATATGTTGATTTTCATAGCCAAGTCCAGGATTTACATAGATGTTTATCTGAATACTTTGACCAGTGAGATCAATCAAATCGTTAGGATCTGTCTTCCTCAATTTATGATTTCACGGACATCGACTTCACCGGACTCCTCCCCCCTTCCCTTCGTTAGCAGACGGAGGCACTTGAGGAAGGGGGGAGGAGTCACCGGATCTCCGATGGAACTCCATTAAGACCTGGAAGCCGGCGGAGAGGTGCGTACCGATCAAAAGAATTTTGATTGGTCAAAAAAAAATTACGATTAATCAAGGAATTAATCTTTAATTTTCCCAGCCCTAATATATCTATCTATCTATCCATCTATCTATTATCTCTCTTTCTCTCTATATCTATATATCTCTATCTTTTTGTAGGGCCATGGGTTTTTTTTTTTCCTCTTGAGCTGCAGTTCTTGGGCTAATTACCTTGGTTTTACCAGCCTCAGTGCCTTCATGGAATGTTTGGCGTAAAGTCCTATGAAAATAAATTATCTCTAGTCCTTGACCCCCACCCTTTGCCCAGGTGAAGTGACAAATCCTTGTCGCATGGACCTTGATATTAACAAGGGTAAGTTGGACCTTCATTCGTATCGGTGTTTGGTATAGCTTGCTTCGTTTTCGCCATGTGCACTAGGGTTCAAAGGTCTGAGTACACCACTAAGAATTGTTTTATTGTGATTTTGAAGCAGAATTCTACCAATATCAAACTGCAGTGAGGGCCAGTTCACACCAGAACGCAGTGTTGGAAATCCATGTTTTGTGCACGTTTCTCACACCGCGTTTAGAATGCACTGCACTTTCGATTTTCAGCAGGTGCAAGTATTAACACCCCAAACGTAGGTTGCAAATGTACTGCGTTTGCCTGCATCCAATTGCATGGTACAGTGGTACAATGCAATCCAGTTGCTGTACGGAGGCACATGCCTGGGGTTGGCAACCAGTTGATCACAATCTGTGCTTGCCAACTCACTATCCCAGAGCATCAGAGTGCAATGAGCTAGCACCAGCAGCGGAGGGAGCAAATGGCTGTGGAAGCAGCAGGAGCCGCATAAGCCATCGCTTACTCTGTATCACTGGCTTCCTATAGGCTCCCTATCTGGACCATTGGTCCTGGGTTTTTTTTCTGGATTTTGCCTTTTTGCGCAGGTTTTTAAGATCCTGTGATCTTCTATTAACAGCCGGCTGGGTGACAGGCTGGATAAATATAGATCCTTGTAGTCTCCCCAGCCTGGCCATCGAGCATGTGCAGGCCCTAGCTACACGCTGGGTCGGCCACAACATGCCCCTCAGGCTCCAGGGCCGGCCAGTGAGCTCCAAGCTCCAGGGCACACGTATGACCGGACTACGGATGTCTTTCTCACAGTGTGCTGTGGCCCGCAGCCACTCCGTACTGCTCGGGTGTGGGTCTGTGATGGGATGTCCCAGCTCGTCCAGAGGGTAAGTACAGCTCTTCCTGTCTCGGCAGGACTGAGCAGCTGGGCATTCCCTGGGAGGTCGATTAGGGGGTCCCTCTTCTCCCTTTCTTCTCTCCCTGTCCCTTCTTTTCCCTCCCCCCTGTGGGGGATGCTGCAGATTGGCGGTGTGTGTAACTGGGCAGGGGTCCTCCGGGAGGCTCTTATCCCTGATGGGGGGCTGTGGTGGCTGTCTGTGTCCCTGATACTGTGTTTCTGGGTGTCTGTGGGCTTCTGTGTGCTGCCGCCATAGCGCTGTAAGGCGCCATTATCTAGGTACATCTCTGTGTACAGTTGTGATGTCGGCCATTTTCTGTTAGCCCTGTGAGAAATGTGAGTGGCGGCCATTTTCCTGGAGCTCGGGGGCCAGTTTCCCTGTGTTTTTGTTCTATGTACAGGACGCCCATCGGCCATTTTCTTGTAGCCTGTCGCACTTTTTCTCCGCACATCGCTGTTCCCTGGGCTCAGAACAGTGCGGTTTTCATTCCAGGACACCTGTGCATTCTCACAGGATACAGCCAGCAGCAGCAGCACGGCACAGCTCTCGGTCAGGGTGGTGAGTCCTGTGGTGGGAACCCCCTGTAGCAGCTAGGAGGGTGGGACAATACACCTTGTCTTAACTCCCCAAGGGTGGCAGACAGGAAGGGTCAGCATGGCATCAGAAACTGGTACTTCTCCAGATCTCCCTTTAATTGCAACCGGCTCACCTGCAAATAGTGCAGTGTTTTTGGACGCTTTGTCGGCGGTCCTTGAATCGTTCGTTGCCAGGGTGGAGACAGCGTGCGGGCGCAAGGGGGGTAAGAAACGGCCCCTGCCCCCCCGTCCTCCGGGGAGAGCTCTGATTCAGACTTGGGCCCCGCAGTGACTGTCGGCCCCTGCTCTGATGTGATGTGTCAGAGGACGCTGACCAGGACTGATCGGACAGTGAGGATGATTCCGTGTCCGGGTCCGCGCAGGAAAAAGCGCTAGTTGGAGCACTTATCACCGCTGTGCGTGATACCCTGAAAATACAGGATACGGCAGGATCCTCTGCCGAGGTGACGGTCCCTTTTGGGTTCCGTAAGCCAGCCCATACACCTAAGGTGTTTCCGTATCTGACTTATTTTGAGAAGTTCATATACAGGGAATGGGGTAGCCCGCAACGGACCTTTTCGTTCCCAAAACTAATGGCGATGCGTTACCCCTTTGAGGAGAGCGTTCTTAAGAAATGGTCGACTCCTCCGGTCGTGGACCCCCTAGTGTCCAGGTTAAACAAAGTACCCACGATCCTGGTAGAAGGGACTCCTGCATTTAAGGATCCTACCGACAGGAGGGCCGAAGCAGTGGCCCAATCCATCTTTACGGTAGTGGGGTCAGCGCTACGACCGGTACTGGCCACGGCGTTAGTGTCGCAGACCCTTACTGAATGGGTGAAACTATTGCACCATGAATAGGAGAAACAGCAGTCTCCTCCTGTCTGCGTGTAACTAGCAGACCAATTGGTGCAAGGCCTTAAGCATGTCTGTGATGTGGCCCTGGATACACTTCTTTGCTCCCCAGAGCATCGGTATCAGCAGTGGTGCTGCGGCGCCTGATATGGCTGAAATGCTGGTCTGCGGACCAGGCATCTAAAAAAAACGGATTTGCCTTTCCTTGGTGAATGGCTTTTTGGATCCTCACTAGATGACATTATTAAGAATGTCACGGGTGGTAGGAGCACTTTGCTCCCACAGTCCAGCAAGGGTAAGGAGCCACGTCGCAGGCAAAGGCCCTCCTTTTCCGCTCAAGAGGCTTTTTCATCCGCCTGGGACCTCAGGTAAACGTTCCCAGTCCGACAGGGCGACTACTGAGGGACAGAAGCGTCCCTGGCCTTGCAAGCTTGCGAGCAAAAGTGCTTCTGCATGAAGGTTTGCCCCCGCCCAACACACGGGTGGGTGGTCGCCTTCGGGAGTTTGCAGTTCGGTGGGTCTCTCGGCTGTCCGACAAATTGGTCTGCAAATTGATTTCATCGGGCTACAAGATAGTTTCTCTCTTGGCCACCAAACAGATTTTTTTCCCTCCAGCATACCCTTACTCCCGCCTCGCTGGGAGGCCCTGTTTGGGGCAGTAAGGGACCTGCCCAGCCGCGGGGTGATAGTGCCTGTTCCAGAAACGGAAAGGTTTTAGGGATTTTATTCCAATCTGTTTGTAGTCCCCAAAAGAAGGGGTACGTCCACTCCTGGACCTAAAAGCCCTTGATTGCTTTGTGAAAGTACAGAGGTTCAGAATGGAATCAGTTCGCTCCGTAGTCGCTGCACTCCATCAGGGGGACTCTCTGGAGTCTCTTTGGTTTCCAGGATGCATACCTGCACTTGCCCATATGCCTCAGGCATCAGAGGTTTCTGCGATTTGCAGTAGGGGAAGACCACTACCAGTTTGTGGCTCTCCCTTTTGGTCTGGCTTCAGCACCTCGAGTCTTTACCAAGGTATTGGCTCCAATTTTGTCGTTGTTGCGACAACATGGGATCGCAATCGTGGGTTACCTAGACGATCTCCTGAGAGCAGCTTCTGTCTCAGAATTAAGGGAGGATGTGGCAATCACCATGCACACTCTACTCTTGGGTGGGTGTTGAACCTCAAGAAGTCGGTGCTAGTGTCGACTCAACGCCGCCGATCGATCACAATTAACGGGGATCGGCGTATAACACGCACCCACAAATTTCCCCTGATTTTAAGGGGAAAAAAGTGCGTGTTATACGCCGATAAATACGGTAACTCTGCCATTGTGATAATGTTGATTTTCTGAGCTACAAGATGATCAGTCTGGCCTAAAGGTCATGTCTCAGTCATCTAGGCCAGGGTTTCTCAACTCCAGTCCTCAAGGCGCCCCAACAGGTCATGTTTTCAGGCTTTCCATTAGTTTGCACAGGTGATTTGATCAGTTTCACTGCCTTAGTAATTACCACAGCTGTTTCATCTGAAGGAAATCCTGAAAACATGACCTGTTGGGGCGCCTTGAGGACTGGAGTTGAGAAACACTGATCTAGGCTGTCTAAAGGGATTAGTTAATTAGCCCATGTTAATTAGGTTACAGGTGTATTGTTAGAGTAATATGAGCCGGAGGTATGCACCTCCACTTTTAGTGTATAAAAGAGCCTGTATTTTCCAATAAAGGAGATTCCTGGGTGAACTTGCATACAGCCTGCCTGGTGTTTGTTCTGAGCTATCACAACTGGCTTAGAACGGCACATAGCTGTAGTTCTAATCCCGGAGCATTGGATGACCGAACAATCAGATGTTGCGATCTGCAATCTGATTCTATAGCTGCAGAGGAGTGTTGGGAGAGTGGAACCGAGCGAGCAAGGGGCTCGTTACAGACGGTAATCACAACGGACGCCAGCCTGACCGGCTGGGGTGGTGTATTGGGAGTACAATCGACACAGGGCCTCTGGTTGAGGGAGGAATCCCAGTTACCGATCAATGTGCTCGAGCTTCGAGCGATCAGGCTATGCCTCTCCACATGGTCGATGAGACTACAAGGACGTCCGATCAGGATCCAATCAGACAACCCCACAGAGGTGGCATATGTCAACCATCAAGGAGGAACGAGAAGCTCGGCCGCAGCATGGGAGGTCGCTCACATCCTTCGGTGGGCAGAGCGACATGTACTGGCCCTGTCGGCTATATACCTCTCGGGAGTAGAAAACTGGTAGGCGGACTATCTAAGTTGTCAGATGCTGGACCCAGGAGAATGGGCTCTCCATCTGGAGGTGTTCAGGCTTCTTTGCCTGCGGTGGGGCACACCAGATGTGGACCTTCTGGCCTCTTGGCTCAATCAAAAGGTGCGGAGGTTCGTGTCCAGGACAAAAGATCCTTGGGCAGACGCGTCAGAGGCTCCATGTGAGCAGTACTGGCTGATTTATGTCAAACTGTTACCACGTCTGCTCCGCAGAGTGGAGGCCAGGGGATCCCAGTCATACTGATTGCCCCAGATTGGCCTTGGCGTCCTTGGTATGCCGACCTGATACTGCCTGGTGGCGGATGCTCCTTGGCAGTTGCCCGTGCGGGAGGATCTCCTATCGCAAGGTCCGATACTTCATCCTGCTTTACCGTCGCTGGCTTTAACGGTGTGGCTGTTGAAAGCCAGGTGCTAAGGAACCGAGGTCTGTCGGACTCGGTCATTTCCACTATGCTGAGGGCAAGGAAATCTTCTTCCCGGAAGATATATCATCGTACATGGAAGGCTTATATCTCCATGTGTGAGGAGATGGTGTGGTGCCCACGTACTTATCGGTGGCTAGAGTCCTGCTGTTACAGCAAGGAGTAGACCAGAAGTTGGCCTTGAGCACCGTTAAGGGACAGATTTCAGCTTTGGCTGTTTTTTTTCCAACGACCCCTGGCGTCTCACTCGTTGCGCACTTTTGTGCAAGGGGTTCGGCATGTAGTTCCTCCGGTGTGTCCACCTCTACCTCTGTGGGATCTGAACCTGGTGCTGTTGGCGCTTCAGAAACCGCCGTTTGAGAACATCAGGGAAATTCCCTTGTTGACCCTGTCTCAGAAAGTGGTCTTTTTAGTGGCTATTACATCTGCCAGGAATGTTTCAGAGCTGGCGGCCTTGTCTTGCAAGTCGCCCTATCTGATTATCCACAGGGATAAGGTGGTGTTGCGTCCGCAACCTTCTTTTTTGCCGAAGGTGGTTTCGGCCTCCCACCTCAATGAAGACATTGTGTTTCCATCTCTGTGTCCTAAGCCGACACATCCTAAAGAGGTAGCCCTCCATTCCCTGGACGTGGTATGGGCTCTACGAGTATATCTGTCTGCCACGGCTCCCTTCCGGAAGGCAGATTCACTGTTTGTTTTTCAGTGGCTGGTCAGAAAAAAGGGCTAGCGGTCTCGTTGACTACAATTTCCAGGTGGATCAGACAGATCGTGGTCCAGGCTTATGCCTTGATGGGGCAGGTACCCCCCTTTCCTGTCACAGCCCATTCCACTAAGGCAATTGGGACTTCTTGGGCTTTCCGACATCAAGCGTCAGTTTCCCAAGTGTGTAAGGCGGCAACTTGGTCGTCAATTCACACCTTTACCAAGTTCTACAAGGTTGATGTAAGCGCATCTTCGGATGCTTGCTTTGGCCGCAAAGTTCTGCAGGCGGCCGTGTAATGTTGCAATTTACATTCTTCTCTTTTGTTCTACAAAGTTCATGTTGTTCATGCAGTTTGATGCATTTGTTGCCCGCAGATTCTACTGCGGTTGATTCAGAGGGTAACTCCTCCTTTTGGGGAGCACTTCTGGTTGTGGGTGAAGTTCTGTTTTGCTGTTCCCACCCCTCGTTATGACTACTACTACGGTTAAGGGAATGGAGCTGTGTCCGTCAATGAACAAAAGAGAAAATAGGATTTTTGTACTCATGTAAAATCCTTTTCTCTGGAGTTCATTGCCGGACACAGCACCCACCCCTCCTTTTGATTACGTTATACTGCTTGTTGACGTACTGAGCTGCAGGAGGTAGGCTGAGGGATTATATCAGAGGGACTGCCCCCTGGGCGGAACTGTATAGTTCTGTTTTTTTTTCACATGCAATGCATGTTCTGCCGAGTCTCTCCTGAAAGGAGGAAGATATAACCCTATGGTCAAGAGAATGGAGCTGTGTCCGTTAATGAACTCCAGAGAAAAGGATTTTACGTTGAGTACAAAAATCCTATTTTTTGAAAAAAAAAAAAAAAATCATTTTTGAAAAAAATGTTCAGCTCTTTCAGCTAATGATGGGACTTCAACTTTTTTACTAATATTTATACTTTTTAAAATAATAGGCTTTTTAACACTTTTCACAGTTACTCAAGCCACTCCACCCAGTTACTCCGCCCACTCCAGTTGTAGACTACTGTAGGTGGAGGCAAGAACACTTCACACAATTTCCCCAGAAATTGTAGCTTTTCTAGTTCTTTCTATCAGCCTGGAGTGCGATGCCAGCAGCAGCTGCAAGAGGAAATGGTCAGTGTATTAAGCAACATGTACACCGGAGCGTAATAGCTGTCATATTGGCTGAAAATGTGCACACCACATTTGCTGGATTTCATGTCACATTCTGATACAGAGCAGAGGGGCTGTGTTCTGGACATGCAAAACCCAGTTCCTCTGCATCCATTCTGTGAGTACCCCACAAGGATCCCTTCACTTAGCAATGGTGGATTACAAGGAAGGTGGGACAGGAAGCCCAATAGGAAACACAAAACACCATTCAGGTTGATTGCTCCAGAACAAGGGAACAGCCATGTCCTATGACCCTGCTTTATTTCTCTGATTCTAGCTCCCTTTCAGGCGCATATAATGCGGCCTGATATAAAAGGACATTTTTCTGCCCCGTTGTCTGGACTTTTAAAACCTTAGTTTCCAAGGGCCAAAAAACCTACACTGCCACTCTTCGCCTGACCCTGTTCAAGAATCAGAGATGGAGGATAAATAAAATCAAGAAAAGCAAATGGGGATGCATATATTGAGTCTCCACCCCTAAGTTAAAAAAAAAAAACCCCTATGGGCAAGTGTTGGCAAGATAAAAAAAAAAGCTTTTCCTATTCATGTACAAATTGAAGGTCCCTTATACAATAAACAATTTACAGTTCCTATTGGGGAACTCTCAAGGATTCCTGTACTTGTAGGTCTAGCCATGACGCCAGCTATTAATACTATGTCTGTGAGCCCGATTTATTGAAACTAGACTAATGAATGGAGAACGCAAACCTGTCTCTGACTCTGTTTTCTTGGAACAAGTGCAGCTGATGCCTTCATTCTTATTGTTTTGTATGGATGCTCTGCGGTATGTAATTTACCAAGTCTTTAGAATGTCTTAGCTCTATGTATATGTGCAGGAAATTGTGGCTAAAACCTGCTTGGAAAAGGCACCTTTTATGAATACCTTTTGATGGTGAGCTCCTGTTTTGAGAATCCCTTAATAAATTTATCACAAGTGTTACTGGGAGGAAGATGCTCCTACCCCATAAGAAAAAGCCCTAGTCTCCTACTCCTTTAGCTACTACTTCTGCTCAACAAAACAAGCCTTTCACTCTCCCCAGAAGTCTATTTTAAAACCAAAGCTTAGCGCTTCCTTTTATTGCAAAGCTTTGGCCCTCTAAGTCCTCGTGCACACTGGACATGTTTTTTGTTTGTATTTTTAATTCAATAGTAAGGGAAGTACATGCCATACAGTACAGAGCACAACAAAAGGCATACACCACCATATTTACATCCATATATCCGCATACAATGGTATACATTGCACGCTGGATGTTTTAATAGTGATGTCTGGCATTTTTTTTTCTGCCTTTAAACACCCCTGCAAGTTGGCCTATGTATCCATGCATGCATAGGTGTTTAGAAGCAGAAAAAAACACACTGCCAGCGTGTCCAGGAGCAGTGGCGTTTTGGCAGAAAAAGCGTGTAAACGCAATTAAATGCATGTTTAGCACTTTAACATTAGGTAATTTCAGTGACAAGAATAACTCATTCTGGCCAATGAAATGAGTTAACTCCTCAATGTGTTACATGCGTTTACAAGCACCAGGAGCTATTTATGCCAAAATGCCACTGTTAGGAGTAAAAGTGGCTAGGAGAGCTGGGCAAATGCCATGATTGCGTGAGGCCCAAGTCCACCATGCCTACCCAGAAACCCTCCTCACAGTGAACCCCCCCCCCCCCACTTATCTGAGTTGGGAGAAGTCTTTTGCCATTTGTGCCAGTCTGGAGCCAAGAAATCCCAGACCTCTGGCTCCAATATGTCATTTCAAAGGGATATAAAATGGAACTTCTATTTCTGCGCATCAGCTAAAAACTGATTTACTGGCTGCCTTTCAAAGACTTCAGTCACAGGGTAGTTCCAGTTCCTTTTTAGAGGAAAAGTTCTGTTTTTTTATTTTTTATTTTTTTTAAACCTATGCACAGTCCCAAAGCCAAATGTGGGTTACCAATAATCATCAAATACAGTGAAGCGCAACACTCCAGATATGGAAAACAAATTTAAAGTCCATGCATAAATACTAAAAATCAAATAAGATAAAATTAAAATAGTAAACAGTCCAGCACCCAGTGCTCTGTATACAAAAAAATTCCAATTCTTCTTGTGACAAGTTCTCATCCACCACTAGGTGAAGTGCCTGCTCATGTCCAACACAATAAACACTCATCTGTGTCCTCCAACTGGTATTACTCTCTTGAGGCAGCAACCTCCTCCCTCCCCTCTTAAGCTCTGGATACCGGGTCCTTCTCTTTCAACTCTTGTAGTTTCCACCATATGTCAAATGGGACAAAAGGACAGCAACAGAGTGCTCTTCATTTTAATAAAGATGTATTGTAAGAAGCTTAAATCTCTCTCCCCCCCCCCCCCCCCCGAGCCTGAGGGACGGGTGCTGGCCTGTGCAGACCGCGTGGAGGCTAGGGCATGCTCCTCTGGAAGTATGGCGTCCCAGACAGAGCAGGCAGCATAGCTCCACCCTCCTCAGCCAGGTCTAGCTGATGTGCTGGCAGTTATTGCGAACTGCCAAACATCCATCACCACTCTAACCACTAAGGTGGACGCGGTGCAACTAGATGTGGGGCTTATTAGACAAGACATGGACAAATCTAGATCCAGACTGACTACTGCTGAGCAGCAGTTGGGCCATGCGGAGGATACTGTGGAGAATCTTGGAATCTTGGCGCTGACCTCCGTGCCCTCCATGTAAAAATCAGAGCCCTTAATTACAAATCCGAAGATGCTGAAAATCGGAACAGGAGGCACAACCTCCGCATTGTTGATATGGCGGAGGGGGTTTAGGGTCAGCGTCCCACGGAATTCGTAGAGAAATTACTCCGCACCCTCCTGCCAGTGGCCCAATTTTCGCCCTTCTATGCTGTTGAAAGGGCCCTCCACATCCCACCCAAGCCAGGACACCCAGGTTGCCCCCCCCCCCCCCCCCACATATCTTTATCCTAAAATTCCTGAACTTTAGGGATAGAGATGGGGTGCTGAGGGCGGCCAGAGTGAAGGGGGAATTGCTGTACCAAAATAATAAACTCCTCATTTTTCCTGACTACTCGGTGGAAACTCAAAAATTGAGGTGGTCCTTTGAGCATTTAAAAGCAGCCATGCGGCTCAAGGGCATCCGCTAGAGCATCTTATTCCCTGCATGCCTGAAGGTTCAGGATGGTGAGACAACCAAATTCTTCACCTCCCCCCGTGATGCATCCGCATGGCTGGAGTCCCCCGCACCGCTGAGCGATGAAGTTCCCTGCCTGTTGCTTATTATTCATACATGACGCAGGCTGGCTGCATCCCCTTGCATGTTAGTCCTTGTTTTGCACCTGTTGTGCCTTTGACTGACTAATTGAAATGCTCAAGTACTGTGCCCCTGGCGAGACCAGGTGTTCTGTGGCTGCAAGCCTGCCTGCTATACACAACAGGATTAACTGTAATCTACCTAATACCAGCAAACCCTTTCTATGGATTCATTGGGATGTGCTCTGCTAGCGTTGCTGTTATTTCTACACACAGCTACCTGACCGCTGTTATGCAGTATGCAATGCTCCAAACCACTATTGTTCCCAGGATTTTATTGACAGTCAAGTGGCGGTCTCTAGTGGCAGTTTTCTATACTGCAGGTTTACATTTCATTTTCGCTGCGACTCCATTGGCTTTGCCTACCACTTGATTCCCCAACTGCTCCATTGTGAACTGCGCCTTGGTGGAGATGGAACTTCTGGCCACTTCCCTGATGGTCAGGTGACTCCTGTACCCACCAAGTTTTTTTTCCCCTGGCTGGAATATGTTCTTGCATTTACTGGTACCAAGTTTTGACATTGGAGGAAACTTCATGTTTTTTTCTCTCCTTATCCTGGTAGTACTATTTGAAAAAGCTCTGACACCTTTCCTTGTTTTTTCTCCTTTTTTTTTTTTGGCGGTGGAGCCTCTCGCTGCTATTGTGGACAGGCCACATCCACTAAAGGACTACACCCACTGGTCCACGCTCCCTGATTTTGGGTGTTTGATGTTTGGAAAATTAAGCATTCCTAGGTTGGGGGGGGGGGGGGGGGGGGGGGGGGGGATCACTGGTTTGTTCAGTAACGTTTTTTTTCTTCACAGGTGCTTTATTTGTTTTTTCACTAATTCATTACCTTTGGCATGGAACTGCATGTGACGAGGGACCGTCTGCGGTCGGGGTTGAGATGCTGCCCCCATGAGCAGGACACTCCTGCACTGATTTTGTGGAACGTCAGGGGACTTAACTCAGCGGTAAAGTGCTCCCTGATGTTCCGCTTCCTGCATTAACACAATCCACAGATCTGTATCCTTCAGGAGACACATCTGCAGAGTACAAAAACAGTCTTCCTCAAAAAAGCTTGGGTGGGTCTAAATTACCATTCCACTTACTGTACTTATGCCCGTGAGGTCAGTATCCTGGTTTGGTAAACTTTACCATTTTGGCTTATGGAGGTCAAAATTGATAAGGAGGGGAGATCTGTTGTGATACATGCTAATATATATGATGACGATGTGGTATTAGTGGGGATCTATATCTCACCGCTGGCCTCGAGCCAGATCCTCCATGAGATCATGCAATTTGTGGTACAGTTTGACACTACACTAGTCTTCCTATTGGGTGACTTCAACATGGTGCCCTCTGTGAATCTGGACAGGCTGCACTCGTCGGCTCGTGACTCCTCGGACCTCAGGCAGTGGGCTGACATTTATGCCCTCGCTGATATGTGGAGACACATGCACCTGACGCTGAGGGAATACACCTGTCATTCCTCCTCATATAAAACTCTGTCTAGGATTGATCTTGTATATGCTTCTGGTCTTGCTTTACAATATGTCCGAGACCTGACTGTGTTTCCCAGGGGTGTATCCGATTATGCCCCCTTATGTCTTTTGCTGACTCTGACCAGTCCCCCTGGGTCTCGTCTATGGTGGCTGTCCAGTTCCTGGGCAAATGAGCGGTTACAGGAGCCCCTTACTGCCTCTATCTATAATTTCTGGATTGACAACTCTGACGCTACCCCCCCCACCTATTCTTTGGGACTCCTTTAAGGCCAGGGCTAGAGGGGACTTTATGACTAGTATCTCTCGCCTTAAATGAGAGTCTACCAAATCATTAGAGGAGCTTGAAACAAAGGCTACTGCACTAGAGGCTGAGTTTGTTTCCGCCCCAGGGATCGAGCGATACAAGGCATGGCAACAGGCACTGCAAAATATCTCCACAGAAAGGGTGGCCCAGACTGATAAAGCTCTCCTACACTCTGCTCAATGAGTCTTTGAACATTGGGGGAAGAATGGGGAACTGTTGGCCTGGTTGGCTAGGGGCAATATACCATCCACACCCATAGGTTCCATCAGGGCTAGGTCTGGCCAGCTACTCACTGCACCAAATGATATTAATGGCCAATTTAGAGAATATTTTAAGGAGGTCTATGCCTCTTGGGCCAATTTCTATGATTCTGCTCTCTCCTCCTTCCTTGATCCGCTGACTTTTCCAGCCCTGTCCGAGGAAGCTAGGGAAGGGCCAGAGGCAGATATCACCCTTGAGGAGATCCAGGAAGCTATGGGGCACCTCTGGGGGGGAAAGGCACCTGGGGCAGATGGACTGTCATCTGAATTCTACTCAAATGTCACTGAACTTTTGGCCCCTAGGCTGACTAAACTCCTCACCAAGTTCGCAGCCCTGGAGCCCCTGCCTGATTCGATGACCGAGGCAATAGTTGTGTTGGTTCCCAAGCCTGGCAAGGATCCACTTGACACTGCATCCTACAGGCCTATATCCTTGCTGAATGTGGATGCCAAGATCTTTGCTAAGGTTTTGGCCATCCGTCTGTCCCATATTGTCGAAGACTTGGTTGGAATAGACCAAACCGGGTTTATGCCGGGTAAGGGAACTGACATAAATATCAGTCTCTTCATGAACCTCGCTATCCCACATAACTTGGGTACCAGGGTAATTGCCTCCCTAGTTGCCGAGAAGGCATTTTATTCTGTTGAGTGGACCTACTTGTGGGAGGTTCTACTTCGCTTTGGGTTTGGCCCAAAGTTCATTCATGCCATTCAACTATTATATAATGCACCTAGAGCTCGGGTCCGTACGAACTTTGATTCGTTTGATCTATTTCGCGGCACAAGACAGGGATGTCCGCTCTCCCCCAGCCTGTTTGCCCTGGCACTGGAGCCCCTGGCAATTTTCTATCAGGAGTGCTCTGGATGTCCTGGGCCTGCTGGTTGGTAAGATGGAGGAGTGGCTGTCTCTGTACGCTGACGACGCACTCCTCTACTTGAACGATGCTGCACCCTCACTATTAGCGGCCTTGCGGATATTCGATGAATTTGGGGGACTCTCCATGATTAAAATTAATTGGACCAAATCGATGCTATTGCCCATAGACGTTGGCGCTACATTGGGGGCCCCCTCTGCAATACTTTGGGGTCTTAATCACAAAAAACCCCTCTATGTAAAGAAGAACCTAACGCCTGTCATGACTACCCTACGTACAAAATGCACTGATTGGGCAAACTAGCTGCTCAAACTTCTGGGGTGGATCAACCTCCAAGATGATGTTACCTAAGTTCAACTACCTGTTTAGAAATTGTCCTGTCTGGGTCCCTGTCTCGTTCCTTAGGGAGATTGATCGCTGTATAGGTTCCTTCATCTGGAGTGGTTCGCCTCCCAGATTTACGCGCTCCACTTTGTGGCTGCCTACCCATATGGGAGGGTTGGGCCTCCCAAACTTTCAGGTTTACTTTTGGACTGCGATGCTGGTCTCGGTCCACTGGTGGTTCCAGAGCTCCAGGTCCAATGCCGCAGTATGTCTAGAAGCGAACTACTTAGGCTCAATGGCTAACCTCCGTAACCTTCCCTATAGAGGTCAGGGGGCATACACTGAGATGCTGGGACCTACGCATGCGACGCTGAGGGTGTGGGTTGCTGCCAGGCGACGGTACTTGAAACCGGGTCAATGGTCCCCTGCACGTTCACTCTGGGGAAATCAAACATTGTCACACTTCCGTACCATCCCGGACCCTCAGGTGTGGGCCCACTATGGCATCACGACACTGAGCCAGATTATGCCCCAAGGTGACTTAATGCCCCTCTCTGACATGATGACCAAGTACCAGCTTCCCCAGTGGCTGCGATTTCGATATTTACAACTCAAACACGCAGCTAGGGCCCAGTTCCCTCAAAAACCCCTCCTCCAGGCCGATCCCATCGAGGAACTATTGACTCCGGAAGACCTTACTAAACCTCTCTCTACCCTATATAGCACACTCCTGGGCAAAGGCTCTCCTAAAATAGAGGGACTATGGGAAATATGGCATAGAGATATACCATCATTAGACAAAGGGGGATGGGAAGACTGTCTTGACTACGGCCCTAAGCTGGTAGTAGCATCTAAAGATAAACTAATCTAGGTCAAATTCCTTCACAGGATCTACTATGCCCCCCAAAGACTCCATCACCTATTCCCAGACAGAGATCCCACATGCCCCAAATGTAAAACTCAAATTGGTACTTTCTTTCACATGTTCTGGGAATGCCCCATCATAGCGACCTACTGGTCAAGGGTCTTTGACAAAATCAATTCTAGGTAGCAAATGTCTATCCCGGCTCTACCTGAACTTGCCCTACTGGGGGTTCATGATGCACAACGCTCTCCCCACCTAAAACTGCTCATTCTCCTAAAGTGGATTGGCTCTTCCCCCTCCATCCCTCTCCGCCTGGGAAGCACAGATCGAGGCGGCCCTGCCCATGTATAGAATCACATATATGAACCGAGGCTGTCCATGGAAATTCAAGAAGGTATGGGCTCCATGGACGTCCTCCTAACACCCCCGGAATTGTAAATATATGACTTTTGGGGTGGGTGGACTGGGAATGTGTATGTTGGAGGATTCACCCTTCTTACTATATTAGCACGTGCTGCACTATGGTTTGTTTCTTGCCTACATCACTTTGATTCCTGTAAGCAAATATGTCTACCTCACTTGTAGTGTTCTGTTCTTTGACAATTGGTATACTGTAATTTACCCTATTTGTGACAATAAAGCACCTTTGTTTGTTAAAAAAAAAAAATAAAGATTTATTATCTCCCACTGTTAAACGCTTAGAGGAATAACCGTAACTATGCCCTTGGAAAACAACTCACCAGCCAGCTCACCACTACACTCGTAACCGGCGGTGGCGTAACGTCACGGCCTCTTCTCCTCTCTTCTAGGCGCCTTGCGCCCTCCTATTGGGCTGCCTCAGTTCTATTGGGCCGCCTCTTACTGAGGGTGCAATGCGTCTAGGAAGGAGGAGCCAAGCCCGTGTCGCTGCACCACCGCCACAGTTACGAGCTTAGTGGTGAGCTGGCTGGCAAGGTTTTTTAAACGCATTTTTACGGTTATTTCTGTAAGCTTGTTAAAATTGAGAGCGCCATGTTGCCTTTTTGTCATATTTAACATATGGTGGAAACTACGAGAGTGGAAAGAGAAGGGCCCGATATTCGGAGCTTAAGATTGTGTGATGATTGTGTTGGAGGTGAGCAGGCACTTCAACTGGTGGTGGATGAGAACTTCACAAGAAGAGATGGAGGATTTTTTTTGTATACACAGAGCACTGGGTGCTGGACTGTTTACCATTTTGATTTGATTTTTATTTATGCATGGATTTTAAATTAGTTTTCCTTATGAGGAGTGTTGTGCTTCACTATGTTTGATGATTATTAGTAATAGCAGGTGAGGTGAAAATACCTTGAGAGTGTAGCTGGGAACACAGTAGAACTGATCACAATAGTACATCACAGGACACAGAGCCATAGTAGTTACTAGGTGGGATATAGGCCACCTGCAGGTGATGGACATTGGCACACCCTAAAACAGGAAGTCCACTCCCTATATAACCCCTCCCACTACTGGGAGTACCTCAGTTTTTTTGCCAGTGTCTAAGGTGTTGGTCACGAGTAAAGATGTGCTGTGCTGAGCTCCACTGGAGCAATCCTTGCTGGGGCTAGCTATGCAGTCGGATCCATTCAAAGTGTCTTTTAGGCCAAATTGAATGGTACCCGGGCCTCGTGTCCAAAGAAACAAGGTTTTACCTGTAGCGCTTCTTTTTAGAGAGCTGGGATCCGGGATCCTGTACTTTGGTATTTTAAAGCCATAAAGTTTTACTGGCGGGGTGCTATTACAGGTCCAGGAGTGTGGGTTCCCCGAGGGTCCCCGATTCCTAAAGGTTTAACGGAACCCACTGTGAAGGGTGAAGATTGGGTCTGTTGGTTTAACTACAGAAAGCCCTGAGGCGGGAAAGGTAAGTGAAATGTCTCCTTTAAAAAGTAAAATGTTGTCATGCCTAAGTGTCACCACTGGGGGCTGTATGGAGCACGTACCTTCTCGTGCTTTGCTGAGAGATCACGCTGTGTCAGAAGCAGCAGGCTTTTTTTCCTCCGGCTAGCAGGCAGACCTCTGGTAAGTTTGGGGGGGGATTTTGCTTTACCAGACACCCCCCACCTGGGCTGAACTCTCCCCCTCTTCACGAGGCTGAGCATTAGGAGAGAGCTAAAGAACGATCGGCTATGGCGTTTTTTTTTTTCACCGCCCCTAGCATGGTGGCGGCTTTCAGGTCTCCTCCTCACCATCTCTCCCTCCCACACAAGCCGATCCCGTCGGATCGGAGGCCTGTGCTCGAGCAGGAAAACTCTTTTCAAAAAAGAGAGGGGGGGGTCACGATGTGATGGAGGGGGCGGGGCTTAGCACGGCGTTGGCGTCCTTCAACGGCCAACACGGGCGTGTGCTTTAAAACCTTCATTGTGCTGGCTGCGAGTTGTCGGAGGGACACAAGAGCAAAGAGGGGCATGAAAGAAGTTTGACACAGGCATTCCTTTTGACACATTTACTATTTGCATCAGTCTAAGCATTAATAGCAGCGGCAGGGCTGGACTATTGCTCAAGCAGTGGATGCGATCCTTCTGGTAGTACCTCTGCTTTGTGCATCGGGCTATGGTCGGAAGGGGGGGTAAAAACACCTAAAAAAAAAAAAGGGCTCAAGAATAACTTTAGCCACAAAAAAGCCTAGAACCATCTCAAAAAAGATGGCATCCTCCCCTGAAAGTTCCGAGGTGGCTGGTCAGAGTGAGTCATCAGGGCCGTTAGGTGTTGCAACCCCTGTCTATATTACTGAAGAGGTTTTTTTTTCTCAACCATTTTGGGGTTGGAGCAAAAGATTGATGGTTTAATCGCATCCCAGAGTGGGACTAAGCGCGATAGGTCCCCTTCCATTTCCCAGGAACTGAAACTCAGACTGAAGGAACAGGGAGCGAGAGATGATTAATTTCTCTCAGGTGACCAGGAAGAGGCTGATGACTCCTCTTCTGAAGAGTCAAATATGAATGGATCAGGTTCACAATCTGAAAGATTGATGGTACAATCTCTTACTGAATTGGTCCGCTCTACATTCATGCTGCCATCAGCTGAATCAGTCTATGAGCCCACATCTTGTTTGGGTTCGCTAAAGCCTCTATAAGCTATTCATACTTTTCCTATCCATTCATTGCTAAAAAAACCTTTTGTATTCTGAGTGGGAGCACCCAGATAAACAGTTTTACCCTCCAAAAAGGTTTTCAACACTTTATCCTATGGAGGAAGAATGTAATAAGAAATGGGGGATGCCAGCAATTGACGCTGCCATATCCTCTGTGAATAAAAAATTTTACTTGTCCGGTAGACAATGCTCACATGCTGAAGGATCCAACGGATAAGAAGTTGGAATTCCTATTTAAAAACAAAATGGCAGGTTCAGCGCTGGCAGCAATTGGTGTATGTCTGTCCTTAAGGCTGGGTTCACACTATACTACACGACAGTAGTACGACTTTCATCCTACTTTGCTCTGCAACATCAGTCCTACATTGATCCTACATCCATCCGACTTTCATGACCAGGATACTACTTTGATCCGACTTTTCAGCTAGTACACTTGTCCTTTGACCAATCAAAACTAACACAGCAGGGGGCAGGAAATAACACAATATCGGATGCCAAAGTTGGATGGTTAGGACAAGGATCCGACTTTGATCCTACTTCAATGATAGTCAATGGGCTGAAGTAGGATCAAAGGCGGACCAAAGTCGGACCGACTTGTGTCGGACCAGTTAAGACGGCTCCCATAGGGAAACATTGATTTTCACATGTCATGCGACATGAGCTCCCAATGACGGAGCGCTTGTCGCACCAGTGTGAACCCAGCCTAAGGCTGGGTTCACACTATACTACACGACAGTAGTATGACTTTGAGGCTGGGTTCACACTGGTCCGACAAACGCTCCGACATTGGGAGCTCATGTCGCATGACGTGTGAAATTTAATGTTTCCCTATGGGAGCCGTCCTAACTGGTCCGACACAAGTCGTTCCGACTTTAGAAATGCTCCCTGTACTACTTTGGTCCGACTTTGATCCTACTTCAGCCTATTGACTATCATTGAAGTCGGATCAAAGTCGGATTGCCGTCTTGCATGATCCGACTTCGGCACGCGACTTGTGCTCAGATGTTCTTGAGGGGGAACTCCGCGCCAAATTTTAAATAAAAAACCGGCATGGGTTCCCCCTCCAAGAGCATACCAGGCCCTTGGGTCTGGTATGGACCTTGAGGGGAACCCCCTACGCCGAAAAAACGGCGTGGGGGGTCGCCCCCAATCCATACCAGACCCTTATCCGAGCACGCAGCCCGGCCGGACAGGAATGGGGGTGGGGACGAGCGAGCGCCCCCCCCCTCCTGAACCGTACCAGGCCGCATGCCCTCAACATGGGGGGTGGTGCCTTGGGGGAGGGGGCGCGCTGCGGCCCCCCCACCCCAAAGCACCTTGTCCCCATGTTGATGAGGACAAGGGCCTCTTCCCGACAACCCTGGCCGTTGGTTGTCGGGGTCTGCGGGCGGGGGCTTATCGGAATCCGGGAGCCCCCTTTAATAAGGGGGCCCCCAGATCCCGGCCCCTCACCCTATGTGAATGAGTATGGGGTACATCGTACCCCTACCCATTCACCTAGGGAAAAAGTGTCAATTAAAAAAAAACACTACACAGATTTTTAAAGTAATTTATTAGACAGCTCCGGGGGTCTTCTTCCGACTTCGGGGGTCTCTCCGGTTCTTCTCCGCGCTCTCCAGGTCTTCTGCTGGGCTCCTCCGCTATTTTCTGCTCTTTTGCTATAGCGGAGGAGCCCGGTCTGCTGCCTTCTTCTCTTCGGGGGTCTCTCCGGTTCTTCTCCGCGCTCTCCGGACCTTCTGCCGGGCTCCTCCGCTCTCTTCTGCTCTTTTGCCGCTCTTTTGCTATAGCGAAGGAGCCCGGTCTTCAATCTTCTGCCTTCTGCTCTCTTCTCCTGATGTTGACACGACGCTCTCTGGGGCTGGAATGCACTCTGAGCGCTCCGCTCTGACTTATATAGGTGGTGACCACGCCCCCTTATGCCGTCACAGTCCCTGGGCATGCTGGGACTGTGACGTTTTAGGGGGCGTGGTCATCACCCAATGACCACGCCCCCTTATGCCGTCATAGTCCCAGCATGCCCAGGGACTGTGACGGCATAAGGGGGCGTGGTCACCACCTATATAAATCAGAGCGGAGCGCTCAGAGTGCATTCCAGCCCCAGAGAGCGTCGTGTCAACATCAGGAGAAGAGAGCAGAAGGCAGAAGATTGAAGACTGGGCTCCTTCGCTATAGCAAAAGAGCGGCAAAAGAGCAGAAGAGAGCGGAGGAGCCCGGCAGAAGGTGCGGAGAAGAACCGGAGAGACCCCCGAAGAGAAGAAGGCAGCAGACCGGGCTCCTCCGCTATAGCAAAAGAGCAGAAAATAGCGGAGGAGCCCGGCAGAAGACCCGGAGAGCGCGGAGAAGAACCGGAGAGACCCCCGAAGTCGGAAGAAGACCCCCGGAGCTGTCTAATAAATTACTTTAAAAATCTGTGTAGTGTTTTTTTTTAATTGACACTTTTTCCCTAGGTGAATGGGTAGGGGTACGATGTACCCCATACTCATTCACATAGGGTGGGGGGCCGGGATCTGGGGGCCCCCTTATTAAAGGGGGCTCCCGGATTCCGATAAGCCCCCGCCCGCAGACCCTGACAACCAACGGCCAGGGTTGTCGGGAAGAGGCCCTTGTCCTCATCAACATGGGGACAAGGTGCTTTGGGGTGGGGGGCCGCAGCGCGCCCCCTCCCCCAAGGCACCACCCCCCATGTTGAGGGCATGCGGCCTGGTACGGTTCAGGAGGGGGGGGGGCGCTCGCTCGTCCCCACCCCCATTCCTGTCCGGCCGGGCTGCGTGCTCGGATAAGGGTCTGGTATGGATTGGGGGCGACCCCCCCATGCCGTTTTTTTCAGCGTAGGGGGTTCCCCTCAAGGTTCATACCAGACCCAAGGGCCTGATATGCTCTTGGAGGGGGAACCCATGCCGGTTTTTTATTTAAAATTTGGCGCGGAGTTCCCCCTAATACCAAACAATGCCGGGCATTGGCGGGGATCCAAGTCGGATCCCCGTTCATTGAAAGTCGGACACATGCCGGCTTTATGTCGCAGGGCAAAGTTGGATCCAAAGTAGGACGGCTGTCGTGTCGCACCAGTGTGAACCCAGCCTCATCCTACTTTGCTCTGCGACATCAGTCCTACATTGGTCCTACTGTGATCCTACATTGATCCTACATCCATCCGACTTTCATGAACAGGATACTACTTTGATCCGACTTTTCAGATAGTACACTTGTCCTTTGACCAATCAAAACTAACACACAATGGGAGGGGCTACGGCAGGGGGCAGGAAATAACACAATGTCGGATGCCTAAGTCGGATGGTAAGGACAAGGATCCGACTTTGATCCTACTTCAATGATAGTCAATGGGCTGAAGTAGGATCAAAGTCGGACCAAAGTAGTACAGGGAGCATTTTCAAAGTCGGACCAACTTGTGTCGGACCAGTTAAGACGGCTCCCATAGGGAACCATTAATTTTCACACGTCATACGACATGAGCTCTCAATGTCGGAGCGTTTGTCGGACCAGTGTGAACCCAGCCTTAGGCTGGGTTCACACTATACTACACGACAGTAGTACGACTTTCATCCTACTTTGCTCTGCGACATCAGTCCTACATTGGTCCTACATTGGTCCTACATTGGTCCTACATTGATCCTACATTGGTCCTACATCCATCCGACTTTCATGAACAGGATACTACTTTGATCTGACTTTTCAGATAGTATACTTGTCCTTTGACCAATTAAAACTAAAACACAATGGGAGGGGCTACATCAGGGGGCAGGAAATAACACAATGTCGGATGTCTTGGTGTGAATCTTGAGGGGGAACTCCGCGCCAAATTTTAAATAAAAAAACGGCATGGGTTCCCCCTCCAAGAGCATACCAGGCCCTTAGGTCTGGTATGGATCTTGAGGGAAACCCCCTACGCTGAAAAAACGTTGTGGGGGTCCCCCCAAATCCATACCAGACCCTTATCCGAGCACGCAGCCCGGCCGGTCAGGAATGGGGGTGGGGACGTCTGAGTGGCACCCCCCCCTGAACCGTACCCCTACCGCATGCCCTCAACATGGGGGGGTTGGTGCCTTGGGGGAGGGGGGCGCGCTGCGCGCCCCCCCCCACCCCAAAGCACCTTGTCCCCATGTTGATGAGGACAAGGGCCTCTTCCCGACAACCCTGGCCGTTGGTTGTCGGGGTCTGCGGGCGGGGGGCTTATCGGAATCTGGGAGCCCCCTTTAATAAGGGGGCCCCCAGATCCCGGCCCCCCACCCTTTGTGAATGAGTATGGGGTACATCGTACCCCTACCCATTCACCTAGGGAAAAAAGTGTCAATAAAAAAACAGTACGCAGGTTTTTAAAGTAATTTATTAGACAGCTCCGGGGTCTTCCGACTTCAGGGTCTCTCCGGCGTCTCCTCCCGGTGTCCTGATCTTCTGCCGGCTCCTCCGCTATCTTCTACAGCTCTATTGCTAGCGGCGGCCTGGACTTCTGCCTTCTGCCTTCTTCTTTTCTTCAAATGTTGACATGACGCTCTCTCCGGCTGGAATGCTCTCTGTGCGCTCTGTTATGGCTTATATAGGCGGTGACCCCGCCCCCTTATGCCGTCACAGCCCCTGGGCATGCTGGGACTGTGACGGCATAAGGGGGCGGGGTCATCGCCTATATAAGTCAGAGCGGAGCTCCTCTGCTATAGTAAAAGAGCGGCAAAAGAGCAGAAGATAGCGGAGGAGCCCGGCAGAAGACCCGGAGAGCGCGGAGAGACCCCCGAAGAGAAGAAGGCAGCAGACCGGGGTCCTCCGCTATAGCAAAAGAGCAGAAGATAGCGGAGGAGCCCGGCAGAAGACCCGGAGAGCGCGGAGAAGAACCGAAAAGACCCCCGAAGCCGGAAGAAGACCCCCGGAGCTGTCTAATAAATTACTTTAAAAACCTGTGTAGTGTTTTTTTTTTATTGACACTTTTTCCCTAGGTGAATGGGTAGGGGTACCATGTACCCCATACTCATTCACATAGGGTGGGGGGCCCCCCTTATTAAAGGGGGCTCCCGGATTCCGATAAGCCCCCCGCCCGCAGACCCCGACAACCAGCGGCCAGGGTTGTCGGGAAGAAGCCCTTGTCCTCATCAACATGGGGACAAGGTGCTTTGGGGTGGGGGGGGCCCGCAGCGCGCCTCCCTCCCCCAAGGCACCAACCCCCCCATTTTGAGGGCATGCGGCCTGGTACGGTTCAGGAGGGGGGGCGCTCGCTCGTCCCCACCCCCATTCCAGACCGGCCGGGCTCCGTGCTCGGATAAGGGTCTGGTATGGATTTGGGGGGACCCCCACGCCGTTTTTTCGGCGTAGGGAGTTCCCCTCAAGGTCCATACCAGACCTAAGGGCCTGGTATGCTCTTGGAGGGGGAACTAATGCCGTTTTTTTATTTAAAATTTGGCGCGGATTTCCACCTCAAGATCATCTGAGCACAAGTCGCGTGCCGAAGTCTGATCATGCGAGACGGCGATCCGACTTTGATCCGACTTCAATGATAGTCAATAGGCTGAAGTAGGATGAAAGTCGGACCAAAGTAGTACAGGGAGCATTTCTAAAGTTGGAACGACTTGTGTCGGACCAGTTAGGACGGCTCCCATAGGGAAACATTGGATTTCACACGTCATGCGACATGAGCTCCCAATGTCGGAGCGTTTGTCGGACCAGTGTGAACCCAGCCTTAGAGACCAGTTTAAACAGGTGCTCAAGATTATTTCTGATCAGCAGGCCCAAGATTTGGCCGGGATACCAGGGGCGTTATGTTTTGCAATAGATGCCGTGAGAGATTCTATTCTCCAGGCCTCACGACTTATGCTCGGGCTGGTGCATGTGCGTAGAGTTCTATGGTTGAAAAATTGGTCAGCCGAAGCGCCATTCAAAATGCTCCTGGCTAGTTTTCCGTTTCGTGGTGAACGGCTGTTTGTGGACGATCTGGATAAATACATTCAAATAATTTCTAATGGGAAAAGTTCCCTTTTGCCAGTTAAGAGGATGAAGCGTTTTTCTTTTAAACGAGCTTCTTCTCCAGTGCCAGAAGCATCGGCCTCCAGGCAGTCACGACGGCCTCCACCGTCAAGTTCAGGAGGTAAACTTCAGTGTCAACCCCAGGAACAAAAGCGGCCCTGGGGGAGGAAACACACAAAACAAAATACTAAAACCACCTTATGAAGGGGCGCCCCCTCTCGCTTGAGTGGGGGGAGACTTCTGCAGTTCTCAAGGGTCTGGCAGGAAGAGTGTCAAGACAAATGGATGGCTTCCTCAATATCTCTAGGATACAAACTAGAGTTCCCGTCTCCTGGTTTTCTCAGATCAAACCTTCCCAGGGATCCAGAGAAAAAGAAGTCTCTCTTTCAAGCTTAGGACCATCTTTTGTCTCAAAAAGTGGTATCGGTGGTCCTCATGGAAGAGCAGGGGTTAGGGTTTTATTCAAACCTTTTCACAGTACCAAAATCAAACGGGAATGTCAGGCCCATTCTAGATCTCAAAGATCTAAACCGGTTTTTGAATATCTGCTCTTTTCGCATGGAGTCAATCCGATCAGTGGTCTCCATTCTACAAGGTGGAGAACTGCTAGCGTCAATCAACCTCAAGGATGCTTAACTCCATGTACCTGTTTTTCCCACTCACCAGAAATATCTACGATTCGTGATAGAAAAGTTTTTCATTTTCAGTTTGTAGCTCTACCTTTCGGTCTAGCTACTGCACCTCGAGTGTTTTACAAAGGTCTTGGCTCCCCCTTTAGCGAGATTAAGGGCTCAAGGAGTAACAATTCTAGCTTACTTAGACGATCTACTCTTGTTAGACCAGTCGGTAGCCCACTTAGACCAAAGTTTGGTCACGGCAGTCAGCTACCTGGAATACCTAGGTTGGATTCTCAATCTAGATAAAGCTTCCTTAAAACCATCAAAGAGATTGGAATACTTGGGTCTGATCATAGCTACAGCTCAGAAGAGGGTGTTTTTGCCCCAGGCAAAGATCAGTTTCATAAGGGAACTGATTCAGGTGGTCAAAGCAAAGAAGAATCCTTCTTTTTGACTTTGCATGAGATTGTTGGGAAAGATGGTGGCGAGGTTCGAGGCCATTCCTTATGCTCATTTCATTCATAATGCAAAACAGTGTCCTATGGACTTGGTCCAAGCTCTAGACTTCCCATTACGTTTATCCCCAAAGGAGCGCCAAAGCCTCAGTTGGTGGTTGATAGCCAAGAATCTCCAAAAAAGGGAAATCCTTTCTACCAGTTACCTGGAAGGTTATAACAACAGATGCCAGATTTATGGGCTGGGGAGCAGTCCTGGAAGAAGCGCCTGTCCAAGAAAATGGTCCAAATCAGAAATGACCTTGCCCATCAATATTCTAGAAGAATATCCCTGAAGGCAAGGACGCTCAGACTACGAAATTGTCCTCTCAGGATCCAATCCGACAATGCCACAGCAGTGGCCTATATCAATCACCAAGGGGGCATGAGACGGCGTGTGGCCCAGAGAGAGGTGAATCATATACTAACTTGGGCAGTAAACAACATACCTTATCTATCGGCAGTCTTCATTCCAGGAATAGAGAATTGGCAGGCGGACTACTTGAGTCGCCAGCAGTTGCTCCCGGGAGAATTGTGTCTTCACCCCGACATCTTTCTGTCAATATGTCAAAGATGGGGAATTCCGGACGTGGATCTGTTTGCATCCAGGTTCAACAAAAAGATCAACAGCTTTGTGTCGAGGACAAAGAATCCCCTAGCATGCGGAACAGATGCCTTGGTTTTCCCATGGAATCAGTTTTCACTGATTTATGCATTTCCTTCTGCCCTGTTGCTTCTACGCAGGATCAAGCAGGAAGGGAACGCGGTGATTCTTGTGGCCCAGGAGATCTTGGTATGCAGAGATCGTAAAGATTGCGGTAGGAGACCCATGGACTCTGCCGCCACGATCAGACCTTCTCTCGCAAGGTCCGGTATTCCATCCTACCTTACAAAATCTAAATTTAACGGTTTGGCTATTGAGACCCACATTTTGAAAAAGCGTGGACTATCAAGTTCAGTTGTGTCTACTCTGGTTAATGCAAGGAAGCCGGCCTCCAGAGTCATATATTAAAGTCTGGAAAGCATATGTCTCCTGGTGTGAATCTAGGGGTTGACACCCCAGGAAAATATGTCATAGGTAGGATCCTTGACTTTCTACAGATGGGATTAGAAATGAATCTGGCCTTGAGTACTATCAAAGGCCAGGTTTTCAGCCTTATCGGTATTTCAACGCCCACTTACGTCGCACTCTCTGGTTCGTAGCTTTATTAAGGGGGTAATGCGGCTTAATCCTCCGGTTAGGTCACCCCTGAACCCTTGTGACTTGAATTTAGTCCTGTCGGCATTACAGAAACAGCCTTTTGAGCCGATACGACATATTCCCTTGGTCCTTTTAACAAGGAAATTAGCTTTTCTGGTACCCATATCTTCTGCAAGAAGGGTATCGGAGTTGGCTGCTCTTTCTTGTAAAGAGCCATAGATTATTCACAAGGATAAGGTTGTATTGCGTCCTCATCCTAAATTTCTAGCAAAGGTAGTGTCAGGTTTTCATTTGAACCAGGATATTATTCTACCTTCATTTTTCTCAGAACCCTGTTCTGTGGAACAAAGGTCACTACATTCTCTTGATGTGGTGAGAGCAGTCAAGGTCTGCTTGAATGCGGCTGCTCAGGTTCTTAAAACAGATGTTTTGTTTGTGTTTCTAAATGACTTTTTTTTTTTTTTTTTTATTGCATTTTAGTGTAAATATGAGATCTGAGGTCTTTTTGACCCCAGATCTCATATTTAAGAGGTCCTGCCATGCTTTTTTCTATTACAAGGGATGTTTACATTCCTTGTAATAGGAATAAAAGTGACACAATTTTATTTTTTTTTTTAAACAGTGTAAAAATAAATAAAATATTTTAAAATAAATAATAAAAATAAAAATTTTTAAAACCCCCCTGTCCCGACGAGCTCGCGCGCAGAAGCGAACGCATACGCGAGTAGCGCCCGCATATGAAAACGGTGGTCAAACCACACATGTGAGGTATCACAGCGACCGGTAGAGCGAGAGCAATAATTCTAGCCCTAGACCTCCTCTGTAGCGCAAAATATGCAACCTGTAGAATTTTTAAAACGTCGCCTATGGAGATTTTTGAGGGTAAAAGTTTGACGCCATTCCACGAGCGGGCGCAATTTTCAAGCATGACATGTTGGGTATCAATTTACTTGGCGTAACATTATATTTCACAATATAAAAAAAAATTGGGATAACTTTACTGTTTTATTTTTTTATTCAAAAATGACCGCCATTGTATTCTCTAGGGTGTTAGAAGAAAAACCATATATAATGTTTGGGGGTTCTAAGTAATTTTCTAGCAGAAAAACCTGTTTTAAACATGTAAACACCTAAAATCCAAAACGAGGCTAGTCCTTAAGTGGTTAAACCAAGCCATCATGAAATGAGCAATAAATCGTTCAGTGGACATAAATTAATCTTTTGTTTGTTTTTTCACATAACATATACCTAGTGCAAACAATTTGGACGGTAAACACATTAACCTTTCAATCTATTGTTCGTTCGGCAGAAAATTTCCTAACTTGTCCTTCGTTTTTTGGCTCGAAAACATCCCAACCGAATACCGATTTGTGCCCATTAACTGGCTGGAAAAGAACCAACTGTCTGACCGAATTTCGGGCGATTTTTCGTATTGTGTATGGCGAGTATAGAGGGTGGCGTATTGGAGTAGTAGATGGGGTCAGTAGTAGGCTAATGGGTTACAGTTAGAAGGCAGGGTAGAGGCACAACTGCTAGTCCTGAGTTAATACATCACAGTAAATATGCCCAATTACATATGTGTTTGGCAAAATTGCTGTATCAGCAATATTTATCTATTCTGTCTCCATATCACTTGTCATTATATACAATAAGTAACATTTTATTTACATTTTTCTTATTTATGTATATCTCTTTTCTGCTGTCTCAGTTGAACCAGTGGAAGAATCTAAAAGTGTTGGCCAAGAGGTTGAAGGAGAAACATCAGAAGAAAGGTAAGGTGCTTCTGCGTGTATACCAATGCATCTGACCATGTTACTAAATGCTAGGATTTTACCGGGTTGTTCATTTTTTGGTACTTTATTCAATGCTTTCACCTGGTGCTTGAACACCTATTGCATGTTCTGCCCACCATTTGCATATAAACTTTCTCCCGCCCAATGCCTTTTCTCAGAGTCTCCACTAGATATCATGAGCGTTTTACAATCGTATGACTGTCATAACAAATCATGGTGATCACACGCAGGTGTAAGGTTTGCTTTGCATTAAAGCATTCCAGGTTGCTAGTGCTACTGCATCCTGAAGATGGCAGTGTGTGTCTGTTTAACTGTAGTTTAACAGGTACACTTACAGTATTAAAAAAAATACTGAGCAGAATATTTAATTAAATCAGTGTAAAAGTAAGAGCCCATTCACACAGGGGCAACAGGACTTCCAGCGCGACTTTGGGAGGCAACTTGGACACGACTTGAGTATGAATCACAGTGCGACTTGAAGTCGCCTCGAGGACAGGGAGCTGAGCATACCAGGCCTGGTATGGATGTTAAGGGAACCCCCTACGCCAAAAAAACGGCGTGGGGGTCCCCTCCAAGATCCATACCAGACCCTTATCCGAGCGCAGCGCCGCCGGTCAGGAAAGGGGTGGGGACGAGCGAGCGCCGCCCCCCCCCCCCGAACTGTACCAGGCCGCATGCCCTTAACATGGGGGGGGGTGTGCTTTGGGGAAGTGGGGCGCCCTGCCCCCCCAACCCCAAAGCACCTTGTCCCCATCCTGACAACCCTGGCCGTTTGGTTGTCGGGGTCTGCGGGCGGGGGGCTTATCGGAATCCAGATCCCGGCCCCCCACCCTATGTGACATCGTACCCCTACCCATTCACCTGGGGGAAAAAGTGTCAATAAAAAAACACATTACACAGGTTTTTAAAGTAATTTATTAGGCAGCTCTGGGGGTCTTCTTCTGACTTCGGGGGTCTCTTGCGACTTCTCCATTCTCTCCGGCCTCTTCTCCCGGTGTCCGGTTCTACTCCCGCTCTCTGGTACTTCTGCCGGGCTCCTCCGCTATCGTCTTCCCTTTTGCCGCTCTTTTGCTAGCAGTGGCCCGGTCTTCTCCATCTTCTTCCCTCTAATCTAATTCCGATGTTGACAGACGCTCTCTCCCACTGTAATGCCGTGTACGCAGTGCGCAACGACTTATATAGGCATGGGGCGTGGTCACCGGGTGACCCCGCCCTTTACGACATCACAGTGACATCACCCGGTGACCACGCCCCATACCTATATAAGTCGTCATGCACCGCATACATGGCATTACAGCGGGAGAGAGCGTTGTGTCAACGTCGTAAGAAGAGAAGAGGGAAGAAGACGAAGACGACCAGCCCACCGCTAGCAAAAGAGTGGCAGAAGATAGCGGAGGAGCCTGGCAGAAGAACCGGAGAGAGAAGAGATGTTGGAAGAGCCCCCTGCAGTCGGAAGAAGACCCCCCGGAGCTGCCTAATAAATTTCTTTAAAAACCCGTGTAGTGTTTTTTTTTTTTTATTGACACTTTTTTTCCCCCCAGGCGATTGGGTAGGGGTACGATGTACCCCATACTCATTCACATAGGGTGGGGGGCCGAGGTCTGGAGGCCCCCTTATTAAAGGGGGCTCCCGGATTCCGATAAGTCCCCCGCCCGCAGACCCTGACAACCAATGGCCAGGGTTGTTGGGAAGAGGCCCTTGTCCTCATCAACATGGGGACAAGGTGCTTTGGGGTGAGTGGGCCGCAGGGCACCCCCCTTCCCCAAAGCGCCCACCCCCCCCCCATGTTGAGGGCATGTGGCCTGGTACGGTTCGGGGGGGGGGTGGGGGCGCTCGCTCGTCTCCACCCCCTTTCCTGACCAGCCAGGCTGCGTGCTCGGGTGAGGGTCTGGTATGGATTTTGGGGGGTACCCCCACGCCGTTTTTTCAGCATAGGGGGTTCCCCTTAAAATCCATACCAGACCTGGTATGCTCTTGGAGGGGAACCTATGCCGGTTTTTTATTTAAAATTTGATGTGGAGTTCCCCTTCATGATTCATACCAAACACATGTCAGTATTGCTTGTCGCTCATTGGGAAAGGAAAAAACACATTTTTCCTTTCCCGATGAGCAAGCCGGCTGGCATATTGCGGTCGCTCTTCCTGGGTAAATTCTTTTCTTTTTCCTGTAAAGGTGCCTCACTATGAACGGGCATCCGATTGGAGGTGACTTCCATTGAAATCAATGAGTACAAGTCGGATTGAAGTAGTACAGGTACCTTTTCTGAAGTCGGAGCGACTGCAGTAGTGTGCATTAAGACGGATCCATTCACTTGCGTTTATTTTTTCATGTAGCGCGACTTGAGGCGACTAGGGGCGACTTGAAGTCGGATCCTAAGTTGCCCCTGTGTGAATGGGCTCTAAGAGCACTATACAGTATTTAAGTTTGTTAAAACATGCCATGTATTTTGATCACCCAGAGGTGATATATGTTTTTCTCAATAAAGTGAAGTTACTATTTAACCCCTTCCCAACCATCCGCCGCAGTTACACTGCGGCAGGTTGGCATTGGTGCGTGAGCCGTCGTAGCTGTACTTTGTCTCTTTAGGATGATTAGGCAGGTGCGCATCCGCAGTGTGTCCCCGGAGCCGATGTGCGTGCCCAGAACTGGTAAACACACAAATCCCGGTTCTGCAAGAGGAAAGGAGACCGATCGTGTGTTCCTACCAAGTAGGAACAACGATCTCTCTCCTCCTCTAGTCTGCCACATTCCCCCACTGTTAAAAACACACAAGGGAACACATTTAACCCCTTGATCGCCCCCTAGTGTTAACCCCTTTCCTTCCAGTGACCTTTACACAGTAATCAGTGCATTTTTATAGCACTGTTCGCTGTATAAATGTCACTGGTCCCAAAAAAGTGTCAAAAGTGTCCGATTTATCCGCCGCAATGTCTGTCCTGATAAAAAAAAAAAAAAATCAGATGACCGCCATTACTAGTAAAAAAAATAATAAAAATGCCATAAATCTATCCCCTATTCTGTAGATGCTATAACTTTTGCGCAAACCAATGTACGCTGCTTTTTTTTTTTTTCTTTTTCCCCCAAAAATATGTTGAATACATATTGACCTAAACTGATGATGAAATTTTGTTTTTTTCCATTTTTTTTTTTGGGGGGGGGGGGGGGGTAATTTATTATAGCAAAAAAGTACAAAACGTGTTTTTTTTAAAAAAATTGGCTGTCTTTTTTTTGTTTATTGCGCAATAAATAAAAACCGCAGGGGTGATCAAATACCACCAAAAGAAAGCTCTATTTGTGGGGAAAAAAGGACAAAGCGATGCAGTGCTGTATCGCAAAAAATGGCCTGGTCAGGAAGGGGGAAAATCCTAGTGACAGTACTTATATCCAGTGAGTAGTGTCCCTGTAGTTGAAATTTGAAGTCCTCTGAGCTATGTTTCATAAAAACAATTGTGCCTGCGCTAAAAAATATGTAATGAAAAAAAATTATATTAATGAACTAAAAGAAATGACTTGCAAAAATAATTAAATTAAACCGCAATAAATATGCTAGTAAAATCATACATGTGTAAATATATATATATATGTGCAATCCTTTATAATAAACCTCAAAGTGCATATAAAAAATGTGCAATCATAATAGAAACTGTTGAAAGTGCACCGTGCATGAATAAAACATAGATGCCAAGCGCTATCCTGCTTCATTCAAGTGTCCAACACAATCAGCAAATTCAAACTGAAAAAAAGTGTGAATAAACAGTGTCCATGAAATAAGTGTTCATCATGCTTCTTCTGAACGGTGTCCAAATCACAACAAGCAAAATGTGCTCTCCCGTGACACCCCACGTGCTTGCGCTCACCTCTGATCGTGTGACACAGTAATTAAACAGTGTCAAACACGCAATGGGGCCACTCCTGGGCTCACTCAGGATAAAATGATGTAAATACAATCCTCACAGGCAAAGCCAAAATCCACCCTCCCCCTTAGCACGGATCTCACCTGCAACGAAGCTGACCGCCGCAGGCAACGGGGGTGGGGGGGGGAATTGGGCCCCCTGCCTGCTGGGAGGCAGGGACATACAGGTAAAATTAGTGGAAAAGTTTCCCCAGGGGGCTTTTAAGCAGCAAAATACAGTATTTACAAGTACAGGTACGCCCATATGCCTGCCCATGCCATTCTGTTGACGTACATCGTCGTGTGGCGCTCGGCAAGTGGTTAAGATTAGATTGGTTTGCTCCTGCAGGAACTTGTACAGGACCCGAGGGATCAGCTGTATTCAGAGAAAAGTATGACAGAATTTAAACTGCCAAGGATTCAAAAGAGCGTTAACTGCTAAAGCTGGATCCCTCAGATTTAGCATAAAATAAAGATCAGTTTGTGATATAAACGCTTTGAGACCGGTTTCCTTTAATGAGACATTAGGGGGCCCCTGCTGTCTTACCTGCACATTGTTGAAGCTAATGGGTCGCAGAACACGCTACATTAGCTTTTTTCCCTGTCCACAGCAGCCAGGGAAGGTGACACCAGGAACCGGAAGAGATGTTATACAGGGTTCTTTGTAGTATAATTGAGAGTATACAGGCTCCCGGCTGCTAACATTTTTTGACATTTTTTATTCTCATAATTAATATATTTTTGTAACAAAACCATTTTAGGTAGGAAGATTTGTTAAAACCCCAAACATAATAAAGTGCTTGGGTTATTTTTTTTTTTTATCTATTTTTTTTTTATTACTAAATATAAACCATGGAGAACAAACATAGCTCAGAGATGTGGGTCTCTTGCGAGCCACAGATGGACCAATGCCTCTAAGGAGTGAACCATTAATTTTTAAGCAGCAAACACTAAACCACGTTTCATTCCGTGTAGTATAATGCATAAAAACAATTGTGCCTGCGCTAAAAAATATGTAATGAAAAAAAATTATATTAATGGACTAAAAGAAATGACGTGCAAAAATAACTAAATTAAACCGCAATAAATATGCTAGTAAAATCATATATGTGTATATATATATATATATATGTGCAATCCTTTATAATAAACCTCAAAGTGCATATAAAAAATGTGCAATCATAATAGAAACTGTTGAAAGTGCACCGTGCATGAATAAAACATAGATGCCAAGCGCTATCCTGCGTCATTCAAGTGTCCAACACAATCAGCAAATTCAAACTGAAAAAAAGTGTGAATAAACAGTGTCCATTAAATAAGTGTTCATCATGCTTCTTCTGAACGGTGTCCAAATCACAACCAGCAAAATGTGCTCTCCCGTGACACCCCACATGTGCTTGCGCTCACCTCTGATCGTGTGACACAGTAATTAAACAGTGTCAAACACGCAATGGGGCCACTCCTGGGCTCACTCAGGATAAAATGATGTAAATACAATCCTCACAGGCAAAGCCAAAATCCACATTCATAGAAGAGAAAAAGAGAACTCCATGGTGTAATATAGCAAGGACTTTTATTTAAATAAGAGATTCCTCCAGGAGGGTACTCACATAGAGTGGGTGCTGCAGTGCACCAAACTATACAGGTATAAAAAGCAAGCTGCGATTAGTATGGCGTGCGGTGTGGTATGTAATGATCTCCTTCACTGCTGACAGCTCTGTCCTACCCCTCCCCGACGCGTATTCGGCACAGGGATCACGTGCCTTCCTCTGGGGGATATCATTGGACAGACGTTCAGTGTGATTTATATATGCTGACGGCGGCCATTTTGCCGAGGACCGCCGACAGCGAAGAAGAGCGGCCGGTGGCCATTTTGCGTATGACCACCGGTCTATAGTATAATAGGCTCCACTTGTGTGTAGTAATTACACATCGCCCATCATCCAATAGAGCTGTGTCGGCGGCCATTTTGCCTAGGTCCGCAGACAGCTCTAGTGATGGGCTACAGCAGAGAACAACCAAATCGATATATCAGCAACTGACAGCACTTTGATAAATCATCCAAACAAGCTCCTTGATAAATTATGCAACCATAAATGCCACAATAGACCCTGATGGTATATGAAAGTGATCCTAATTAATTATAATGGGTTTTGGTAAACAAGGAAAGAGCTGTGCATCCAGGAGTCACCACACCGCACCTCATATAACAATAAAACGAGCCTCACCATAATACGAATCTGATTAACCTTTAAAAAACATGCACAATATACATAATTACTAAAACATAAATTCCCTAAGTCATTTATTATGCTGAAAAAACTACTGAGACGCATGAACATCTCCTCCATAGAGTGTATTAAAAAACCCTTTTATCTTAAAAGAGATCTGGGTCTTAGACCCCTATTTTAGAGTATAGTAAATTTAATAAAATAAGTTAAAATCAATACGCACCCCCGACCATCCTACCATATCAAAGATACGAAATTAATATATAGTATATAATATGACAAAAATAATATTAAAAATAAAAATATTTAAAATGTTGGAATAAAAACCACTATATCAATAATAAAAAAACCTATATTAAAAATAGCATCAATATCAACACTGTTAAGTGTATATATGGGAACCAACGTGAAATGTAATATTAATATAAAAACCGTCTAGATAGTACAATAATCAGAAAAACAGTAAAAAATTCCCTTAATTATTAATTGAATAATTAAAAATAGATATAAAATTAAAAATTACTGAGAAAACATGTTAAATCAAAATCCCTGTTGAGCCCCCCAGGGGATAGAGAACCCAATTTGTGTATCCACCAAGATTCTCGTTTACTAATTTCTCTCATGAAATTGGAACCTCTCCAATGGCGTTTAGGGGCCTCTATCCCCCAGAATTTCATCCCCACCGTACTTTTATTATGCATTCTCTCAAAATGGATGTATAAATGGTGTTTGTCTGACCCTTTGCGAATGTTTCGTACGTGCTCATCTAGTCTATCTTTCAGGGCTCTAGTGGTGCGCCCCACATAAATAAAATTACATGGGCACTTTAACGCATATTCAACCCCAATAGTGTCACATGACTCCTGGATGCACAGCTCTTTCCTTGTTTATCAAAACCCATTATAATTAATTAGGATCACTTTCATATACCATCAGGGTCTATTGTGGCATTTATGGTTGCATAATTTATCAAGGAGCTTGTTTGGATGATTTATCAAAGTGCTGTCAGTTGCTGATATATCGATTTGGTTGTTCTCTGCTGTAGCCCATCACTAGAGCTGTCTGCGGACCTAGGTAAAATGGCCGCCGACACAGCTCTATTGGATGATGGGCGATGTGTAATTACTACACACAAGTGGAGCCTGTTATACTATAGACCGGTGGTCATACGCAAAATGGCCACCGGCCGCTCTTCTTAGCTGTCGGCGGTCCTCGGCAAAATGGCCGCCGTCAGCATATATAAATCACACTGAACGTCTGTCCAATGATATCCCCCAGAGGAAGGCACCTGATCCCTGTGCTGAATACGCGTCGGGGAGGGGTAGGACGGAGCTGTCAGCAGTGAAGGAGATCATTACACACCACACCGCACGCCATACGAATCGCAGCTTGCTTTTTATACCTGTATAGTTTGGTGCACTGCAGCACCCACTCTATGTGAGTACCCTCCTGGAGGAATCTCTTATTTAAATAAAAGTCCTTGCTATATTACACCATGGAGTTCTCTTTTTCTCTTCTATGAATGTGGATTTTGGCTTTGCCTGTGAGGATTGTATTTACATCATTTTATCCTGAGTGATCCCAGGAGTGGCCTCATTGCGTGTTTGACACTGTTTAATTACTGTGTCACACGATCAGAGGTGAGCGCAAGCACATGTGGGGTGTCACGGGAGAGCACATTTTGCTTGTTGTGATTTGGACACCGTTCAGAAGAAGCATGATGAACACTTATTTAATGGACACTGTTTATTCACACTTTTTTTCAGTTTGAATTTGCTGATTGTGTTGGACACTTGAATGACGCAGGATAGCGCTTGGCATCTATGTTTTATTCATGCACGGTGCACTTTCAACAGTTTCTATTATGATTGCACATTTTTTATATGCACTTTGAGGTTTATTATAAAGGATTGCACATATATATATATATATTTACACATGTATGATTTTACTAGCATATTTATTGCGGTTTAATTTAATTATTTTTGCACGTCATTTCTTTTAGTCCATTAATATAATTTTTTTTCATTACATATTTTTTAGCGCAGGCACAATTGTTTTTATGCATTATACTACACGGAATGAAACGTGGTTTAGTGTTTGCTGCTTAAAAATTAATGGTTCACTCCATAGAGGCATTGGTCCATCTGTGGCTCGCAAGAGACCCACATCTCTGAGCTATGTTTGTTCTCCATGGTTTATATTTAGTAATAAAAAAAAAATAAATAATAAAAAAAATAATCCAAGCACTTTATTATGTTTGGGGTTTTAACAAATCTTCCTACCTAAAATGGTTTTGTTACAAAATTATATTAATTATGAGAATAAAAAATGTCAAAAAATGTTAGCAGCCGGGAGCCTGTATACTCTCAATTATACTACAAAGAACCCTGTATAACATCTCTTCCGGTTCCTGGTGTCACCTTCCCTGGCTGCTGTGGACAGGGAAAAAAGCTAATGTAGCGTGTTCTGCGACCCATTAGCTTCAACAATGTGCAGGTAAGACAGCAGGGGTCCCCTAATGTCTCATTAAAGAAAACCGGTCTCAAAGCGTTTATATCACATAAACTGATCTTTATTTTATGCTAAATCTGAGGGATCCAGCTTTAGCAGTTAACGCTCTTTTGAATCCTTGGCAGTTTAAATTCTGTCATATTTTTCTCCGAATACAGCTGATCCCTCGGGTCCTGTACAAGTTCCTGCAGGAGCAAACCAATCTAATCTTAACCACTTGCCGAGCGCCACACGACGATGTACGTCAACAGAATGGCACGGGCAGGCATATGGGCGTACCTGTACTTGTAAATACTGTATTTTGCTGCTTAAAAGCCCCCTGGGGAAACTTTTCCACTAATTTTACCTGTATGTCCCTGCCTCCCAACGGGCCCAATTCCCCCCCACCCCCGTTGCCTGCGGCGGTCAGCTTCGTTGCAGGTGAGATCCGTGCTAAGGGGGAGACCACTGATTCATGGCCACCCCCTCGTGATTGCTCCTGACGAATGAGAAGCTTCCTCTGCTTCTGAACTGTAAACAGAAGCAGAGGAAGTGATGTAATCCCTCCTCGTGGAGCCTTTTCGTTTTGGCGCCGGAGGAGAGAAGACATCAATGTGAGTTACACCAACACTACACTAACACCAGTACACATAGGCACATAAAACCCCCTGCACCCCCAGTCACAGTGTCACCGATTGCAGTATTTATTTTTTTACTGATCACTGCATTTTGTGTCATTTATGACTGTAATAAGTGTTAGGGCAGTTAGTAGTAGGCCCCTTTAGGTCTAGGGTACCCCCTAACCCCCCTAACAAAAGGTTTAACCCCTTGACCACCCCCCAGTTAACCCTTTCATCCCCTGTCGCCAGTGTCACAAAGCGATCTTTTTTCTGATCGCCGTATTAGTGTTACAGGTGACGCTAGTTAGCCAGTACCCCCATATACTACCTAATAAAGGTTTTAACCCCCTGATTGCTCCCTAGTTAACCCTTTCACCAGTGATCACCGTATAAGTGTTACGGGTGACCCTGGTTAGTTTGTTTTTTATACCCGCCGTTTATTACCCAATAAAGGTTTAACCCCATGATCGCCCGGCAGGTGATATGGGTTAATTTTTAGGATCAGTTAGGGTCTGTGTCGCCCCAGGCAGCGTCAGATTAGTGCCAGTAGCGCTAACACCCTTGCATGCAGCATACACCTCCCTTAGTGCTATAGTATCTGAACGGATCAATATGTGATCCACCCAGCCCACCCAAGTTCAGTATAGATCGATCACCGTCACTTACAAAATACAACACATAACTGCAGCGTTCGCAGAGTCAGGCCTGATCCCTGCGATCGCTAACAGTTTTTTTGGTAGCATTTGATACAGTTGCTGACAGCCTAGGAACTTTTTTTACCTGTGAGTCTCACTAGTGTACCAGTAAATTGAGAGCCCAAAATGCCAAATCGAAGGTACACTAGTGAAGAGGCCTACACATTTCTGAGCATGACAGATAGTGAAGAGGAAGTCTCTCATCTGTCAGATTTAGCCTCAGAATACGATCCTGTAGACAGCAGCTCCATGACAGATAACTCTGACAACGGAGTTGTGGTCCCTGCCAAGGTCAGGAGTGCCAGACCCCAATCTTCTGCTGTTGAGGTGCAAGAGCCGCAGGGCTCTCGTATGGAGCAGAGAAATACTAGTGCCACTCATCCTTCTGGTGAGCTGGCAACCACCAGCGGCCTAGTACACCCTGGTCGTACATCCAGAAGTGCAGCATCACGTGGCGAGTCCCATAAGTGCAGTTCAAGCTGGCAAGGTGGCAAGCACAAGTAGTGTCCCACTGCCACCAAGAAGACAAAGACAGGCCCGTCGTGCCCATAGTGTCCTTCCTGCAGAAATAGCCAATCCTAATTGGGAACCCACCACTTCTGCAGCACCCGTACTTCCCCCATTCACTGGCCAACCCGAAATTCAGGTGGAAACAGTTAATTTTACGTCACTTGATTTTTATTTGCTTTTTTTCACAGAAGATCTCTATAGATCTATTGTGGAGAAAAGCAATTTGTATGCTGGTCAATACATCGCCGCTAATCCCCAGTCTTCCCTTGCCAGAGATTGGAAACCAATTATGGTTTCCGAATTTAAGACCTTTCTGGGCCTATCCCTCGACATGGGCATAACCAAATAGACCCAAAAGACACTCACCCAATTCACCATATGCCCATGTTCTCTGCCTCCATGGCCAGGGCACGATATGAGGAGATCTTGCGGTTCCTGCATTTCAACAACAATGAACTCTGTCGTCCTCGTGGAGACCCTGGATATGATCGGCTCTACAAAATTTGACTTCTCGTAAACCGCTTCACCAAAGTTTTGCCGCCTTGTTTACTCCCCATCAAGTTGTCTGTGTTGATGAGTCCCTAATGAACATTTCTGTCCGCTTGTCATTCAAACAGTATCTTCCCAGCAAGCGTGCCAGATACGGGGTCAAGATGTATAAGCTCTGTGACAGGGCCACAGGCTATACGTGTAGCTTTATGGTTTTCAAGGGAAGAGATAGTCACGTAGAGCCGGAGAACTGCCCAGACTACATAGGAAGCACTGGCAAGATTGTGTGGGACTTGGTGTCACCCTTATTCGGAAAGGTACCATTTGTATGTAGACAATTATTACACGAGCGTGCCACTTTTTAGTCACTTGTTTGATCATCAGATTGGTGCATGTGACACCGTGCGACCTAATCACCGGGGCTTACTCCAGAGGCTTGTAAATTCCCGTCTTAGGCTGGGGGAGAGAGCCTGCTTTAAGTGTAATAATTTGCTCCCTGTGAAGTGAAGGGATAATAAGAATGTTTTCATTCTGTGCTCCCTACATGCAAGCACGACGGTCCAAATTCCTACGGCGACTGGTGTTGTGGAGAAACACCTCTGTGTCCACGAATACAACCTTAACATGGGAGGGGTGGACCTCAACGACCAGTTGTTGGCGCCATACCTAATTGCCCGCATGGCCAGACGCTGGTACAAGAAAGTGTCTGTATACTTATTTGAATTGGCTTTGCTGAACGCTCATGTGCTATACAGAGCTTCAGGATGGACTGGATCCTTCCTTAAATTACAGGAAGAGATCGCCAGAGCCCTTCTGTTTCCAGACGGTGCTCCACCTCACCTTCCCAATCCAAATGCAGTAAGCCGGCTGCATGAGAGGCATTTTCCGTATGTCCTCCCGCGTACCCCTACCCAACGAGCCCCCCAAAGAAAATGTTGTGTCTGTAGAAAGCGCGGATATAGGCGTGACACCCGCTATTTTTGTCCCTCCTGTCCTGAAAATCCTGGTCTTCGCATTGGTGAATGTTTTGAACGCTGCCATATACTAGTGGTGTATTAGCGTAGGGTACAGCACTGCAAAGACTAGGACACACTTTCACAGGGTCTCCCAAGATGCCATCGCATTTTGGGAGACCCGAACCGTTAGTTACAAATAAGTGTAAAAAAAGTAAAAAATAAATAAAAAAAAACAAAAATAGTTGTCGTCTTTATTGTTCTCTCTCCCTATATTCTCTCTCTATTGTTCTGCTCTTTTTTAACTGTATTCTAGTCTGCAATGTTTTAATGTGCTTTATTGTTAACCATTTTTTTGTTTTCAGGTACGCCATTTAGCTGCAGCGCGGATTTATTTATCTTGACAGCAACAGCGTTTGCTCCCACAATACATAAAGCCATGACTCCAGCACTGTTGGAGGTAAATTCACCACCACAGTTATAAAAAAGAGCATATATGCCGAAGCATGGGGGCAGCAGGGGTGGAGGAGCGATTTGCTCCTAATTTTTGGGGCGGATGCCCCCATGCTTCGGCATATATATATTTTAGGCACAGGTTGTGTTTAAAAAATGTTTTATTTTTTACTGTTTTTTTTGTATTTGCTTTGCATGTATTGTAAGTCTTAATGCCCAGTACACACGGTTGGACATTGATCGGACATTCCGACTACAAAATCCATGGATTTTTTCCGATGGATGTTGGCTCAAATTTGTCTTGCATACACACGGTCGCACAAAGCTGTCGGAAAATCTGATTGTTCTGAGCGCGGTGACGTAAAACACGTACCTCAGGGCTATAAACGGGGCAGTAGCCAATAGCTTTCGTCTCTTAATTTAGCTCTCTTAATGAGCATGCGTGGCACTTTGTGCGTCGAATTTGTGTACACACGATCAGAATTTCTGACAACGGTTTTTTTTGTCAGAAAATTTTATAGCAAGCTCTCAAACTTTGTGTCGGAAATTCCCATGGAAAATGTGTGATGGAGCCCACACACGGTCGGAATTTCCGACAACAAGGTCCTATCACACATTTTCCGTTGGAAAATCCGACCGTGTACGGGGCATTACTGTTATACTGTAATGTTTTATTGTTAACCATCATTTGCTTAGCAGATATGCCATTCAGCTGCAGCGCGGATTTATTTATCTTGACAGCAACAGCGTTTGCTCCCACGATACATAAAGCCGTGACTCCAGCGCTGTAGGAGGTGATTTCACCACCACAGTTAAAAACAAAATGGTGCATGTATGCCCATCATTATAAGTGGGTGGATGAAGGGAGGTATTCTAATGGTGGGTATACCCACCAATCTCTTTTTTTCGTTCAGCCCACAGGCTGCATGAAAAAAAGAATACAATATATGCCCAACAAGGACCAGCCACGTACTGGTATAGTTACATAGTTAGTCAGGTTGAAAAAAGACTCAAGTCCATCCAGTTCAACCTTAAAAACAATATATAAAATAAAAAATATCGTACAATCCCAATTTTATACCCTCAGTTGATCCAGAGGAAGGCAAAAAACCCCAGCAAAGCATGCTCCAATTTGCTACAGCAGGGGTAAAAATTCCTTCCTGATCCCCCAAGAGGCAATTGGATTTTCCCTGGATCAACTTTACCTATAAATGTTAGTACCCAGGTATATTATGTACATTTAGGAAAGTATCCAGGCTTTTCTTAAAACAATCTACTGAGCTGGCCAGAACCACCTTTGGCGTGAGTCTATTCCACATTTTCATAACTCTTACTGTGAAGAAACCTCTGCGTATTTGGAGATGAAATCTCTTTTCGTCTAGACGTAAAGAGTGCCCCCGTGTCCTCTGGGTTGACCGTAAAGAGAATAACTCAACACCAAGTTCACTATATGGACCCCTTATATATTTGAACATGTTGATCATATCCCCCTTTATTCTCCTTCTCAAGAGTGAATAAATTCAGTTCCTCTAATCTTTCCTCATAGCTGAGCTCCTCCATGCCTCTTATCAGTTTGGTTGCCCTTCACAGAGGGGCAATCACAGAGGCAATCAAATACCATCAAAAAAATACTCTTTGTGGGAAAAAAAGACGCAAATTTCGTTTGTGTACAACATTGCATGACTGCGCAATTACCAGTTAAAGCAGCGCAGTGCCAAATTTTAAAAATTCCTTTGGTCTTTTTTTTTTTTTTTTACAAATATTTTTATTGAGATTTTAAGACAAACTACAAACAACACTATAACACATGGCTGCTACAGTACATCAGAGCAATGTCAGAATAAGTAAAACATTTGGTATGACATATGACAGCGTGAGTTGCCAGGTTAGTTAATAGCAGTCAGGGTATGTATAAGGTTCTCTTCAGAGGTAATTGATTTAGTTAGGTATCATAACAAATTGCGCCTAAGATTTCACACATCGAGGCCCAAAGACCTAGTATTTAATCAGTTTGTTAACCTAAGGGCTATTGTGAATCTGTGTTCAGTGTGAGATATTCAGAACCTCCATCCATTTGCACCAGACCCTGTTGAATTTCAAAGGGCAACCTCTGTTAGCATATGTGTCTTTGTATAGCGGGAGGTTCTCATTGACCAAACGTTTCCACTGTGTGATTGATGGGGGGTTAGGTTTTTTCCACTGTATTGCGATGCACTTCCTGGCATAGAAAAGTAATAAACTGGTCAACGTGCGTTTGGCTATGGTTGGAACAATATTTTCAAGCAGACCTAGTATACAAATCTCCATCAGCGGTGGTATGTTAGTTGAGGCCACCTTGTTAGTCAAGTCGAGAACCTCTCCCCAGTATTGCTGTATTTTTGGGCAGCGCCAGAAGATGTGTGCGAAGTCTCCTGGGGATAGACCACATCTCCAGCATTCCGGAGAATTCTGAGGGTTCATCAAATGTAGTCTATGTGGGGTAAAGTAAGCCCTATGGACAATTTTAAATTGTACTACTCTGTCTCAAAAATTCCTTTGGTCTTTAAGTAGCCATAAGGTCCGTGGCTTAAGTGTTTAATGGGTACCACCGTGAATAGAGAAGAGGAGCTCAGGGCGATGAGAGCAACAAACGGAAGGATCCCCACAGTCCATGTCATTCAGATGGCAAGGCAGGTCAACCCGCTCCCCCAATGAAAACTGCACAGGGTGCAGGGTCGTCCCCCATACCGTCTGTGCAGATGCACCCCCCCCCCGGGAACCGAAAGGGAGGAGGGGCCTTCAGAAGCCATCCCGAGGCATCCGTCATGACCCTGCCAAAGGAGGGGTTTCTGGCGTGCACACGACCTCGTTAGCCCCCAGTGTACTACATGGAAAAATGGAACAGTAATATAAGCAAAGCGTCAGTAAACACAGCAACTAACATGGAACAGAGCTGTAGCAAGGCAGATCAACCTGAGCAGCGAAAACATTGAGGCACCAAGTCCTCCCAGTGTCTTGTTGAGTAAGGAAAGGAGTGGTGGCCCAGTGGCAACTAGATGGTGTCCCGGGCATGTCATTACCAATGGGTTCTCCTCTGAAAGACAGGAAGAGTTGTCACTCATTCTCTCAAGGAAGGAAAAAATATTTGGGAATCAAGCCCTGGCATTATAAAGGTATGGGGAGGTAGAGCCACCATATAATCTTTTGAGCATATACATGGGGAGGTCATTGATACAGTCAGTAACGCATAGCCCCAGGAAACTGTAAGGCGACAAGTGGGCCACTAGGCACAGGGAATACATTAAATGTAAACTGAAGAGAGAACCAGTGTAATGAGCGGCATCACCGCTGAGGACTCACGCGGACCCTCCGGGGAAGGCATCCGGGATCTCCTCCTGGTTCTCTGCGGTCTAAGTTGTGAGTTCCTCCATGGTACTGCCGATCTGGATTGACCAGCCAGCTTCGGTAGGAACAAAAGTCATTTCGGGACAGGAATGGTGTCAGATTCAATTAACACGAAGAAAGCCAGCAGGTCTCCAGGTGCACGGATGGTGAATGATCGCTGATGCTTCGGAAAGGTAACAGAGGGGACAACCCTATCTGTAGGTAACACCAAACTGACGGGCTAAATCCAGGACGGGGTGGAGCAGGGCACTCCTTTGCAGGGCAGCCCTAGAGAGGTCAGGCAGAATCTTCACTGTCACTCCATCAAAATCTATATTACCAGCCTCCCATGCCTTGCATATGATAGCTTCCTTATGGGTGTAATGATGAAGCCAGCAGATCACATCCCGTGGCTGATTAGGATCTGTTGAGTGAGTGCCCAATGCCCTGTGGATCCGGTCAAATTCCAGATTTGCAGGGAGGATTTCATCCGAGATCTTGCGGAAGATGGCAGCAGCTGTCTCTGCAAGATCCTTGGGTCCTGTCGCTTCTGGCAGTTTCCGGAGACGGAGCTTATTGCGCCTGCACCTGTCCTCTATGTGGCGTTGCAGAGTCACTGCGTCATCAACGTGGGCGTCTTGGAAGGGACTCCAATAAAGTCACCTGCTGTTCCAAGGTCGTCAGTGATGATTTCCCGGCTGTCAACCTGGATGATAGAGATTGCACTTCCCGCTAGACTTCCTGTAGGTCTTTGCAGTGCTGTTCTTCCAGACGGCCTATAAGGGACTCTTTCTGCTTTAGTCGGGAGGGCCTGAAGAAGTTCTTGTAGTTCCATGTTCACTCTTAAGGTAAGAGGATGGGAAGAGGGGCTCTGTGTGCTCGAGCGGAGAGCTGCAGGAGAGTCTTAGTAGGTTTCTGACTCAGTAGACGCAGCAGGGTGAGCATAAGAGTCCGAGGCCTCATGTGATGGACCACCTGGATCCGCCATCTTGAAACCTGGAGAGGTCGCTTGAGAACTCAGGAAGAAATGTGTTATTTCCCCTCTGGATTTAACGTTCTTAGCTACCTTATTGCCTCCTTTAGCTTTCCTTTTCTTTGCTGAGAGCATGCTGTAGGTGATGGAGTAAGATAGGATGGGGTGATCGGGAGAAGGCTGGGAGCTCAAGAGACACACGTCCTCACTCAGCCATGTCCAGGCCACGCCCAATAGAATAGGTTTTACCTGTGACGCAGAATTTTTTTCTGCCTATGCTGGACAAATCAACAGGTCTTACAGAGGGGCTTGTGGCATTGGTAGATGCCTGTAATGACCAAAAAGGTGGGAAGGGAATGCCCAGGTGGTGGGGGCTTATTTTTAGGTTTGCTTGGTGCCAGCTTACTTTTAACATTAGGGGCTTTTCTGTAAACAAATATAAATACTAGGATCCTTCGCGCTAAAGTGAAACAAAAGTGAATATAGTGACAATCACAAAGTGAATAAATAAAAACTAATGCTAATTTGTGAGGCTGTTGGAACTCTGTGCAAGTGGAACCAGTCTAAGTGCCCAATACAGAGATTTATCCCCTCGATCGGAGGCTCCTATCGTGGACAAAACACTGCATCCACTATCAGCGCGGCTCCCGATGGTTTCAGCACTGGAGTCCCTGTTGACAAGTTTTTCTGACACCGAGAGATAAAAAATGACAGGAGAGGAACCTCCAGCACACAGCCTGTGATTGAAAGTCTCAGCTCTGTTCCTGTGAGCTGTGGGAAGGGGGTGTATCCCTTTCCCTCCAATCAGCTCTCAGAGCCCTCCTCACTGAGCTCTGCAGAGTGTAACTTCAGCTCTCCACCCCCAGACCTGGGAGATCCTGTGTAAAATCTGGACTTTCAAAGGACCTAGAGAAGAGAATGCTGCAGATAAACAGCCTAGGTGGAAAAACTCCCAGTTTATTTTTATAGGTGCCTGACAGTAAACAGAGGGGAACGCTGCTTGTATTACAACAGAGAAAGAAATACATTGTTGCCAGTTGTTTCCATCCCTGAGGTGCCTGACAGGAAGCAGAGGGGAACGCTGCTTTTATTACAACAGAGAAAAGATATATATTGATGCCTGTTGTTTTCATCTTTGAGGTGAGAGTTTAGAGAGCCTGGTTGAGCCGCCAGTCGTTTTATGAAGATTATCACTATCACTATTACCAATATTCATTTTTTCTGTGACCACCACTGTTTATGGACTTTATATGGTCATTTCTATGAACTTTTTTTCTGATATATCCATTCATTGGAAGTATCCTACACTACGTTGTTTGCAGTTTTGCACATTTGCTGCACATGTTTTGCATTTTTGCACATTTATTTGATTTGCTTTTTGATTTTTCTAATATGATTATTTATTGTGATATATGAATTTTCGGCACAATTACTTTATTGATGCACTTTAAGACTTGCCATCTTTCACACTCACATATCATCAATGTTAGATGTGAATTTTATTTTATTTTATTTATATGATAGATTTTATGCGCGAAATCCCTCTATCCCTACCCTTTTCTGTAAACAAATTTAGGTTTATCAGATAAAACAGGGAGGAGATTTAAGTAGGGACCAATGCTTTTGCATGATTTGTTCCCTCTGTCTATGGCAGGAGTGTTACTGGGTAATGAAACGCATCTCGTTATTATTCACTTTGGTCATATGGCATGATCTGGATGATGTGTCTTTATATAGGAAGCATGCTGTTTCTACAATGTCAGTTGGAGAACCTTTTCAAAGAATTTTTCCTTTTTAGATACTCACTCTGGATGTTATCAGATGCTCTAGTACAATTATTTTTAAGAGTGCAGAATTGGCTTTTTGGAATATGTAGTGGAGGAAGCAATTGCCTGCAGTTGGTTTTGTGTAGTTTCTGGCAGAAATTTCGTTACCAACATGATACAATTCCAGTTCCAGGAAGGCTAGATTATTCCTGTCCATGACAATGGTAAAGGATAAGCCCATACTGTTACAATGTGTAACAAATTCTTGTACCATAGATTCACTGCCGTCCCAAATAATAACGTCGTCAATATACCTGCCTTAGAACACGATGTTGGTAGAAAAAGGGTTATTTTGCCAGTTATAGGAGGATTTCCATAGACCCATGGTGAGATTGGCATATGATGGAGCAAAATTTGATTCGCTCCCATAGCTGTCCAAGTCACCTGTAGAAAAAACTCATTGTTGAATTTAAAATAGTTATGGGTAAGGCAAAAAGACGTGGCCTGTATAATGAGAGGCCTGGATATAATTCAGAATGAGGTCCTCCCATAAAAAGAATTGTACAGCACGTAGTCCAACATCGTGAGGTATAGAGATATATAAAGACTGCACGTCAAGGGAGACCCAAAGATATGATGACTCCCAGGTGTATGGCAAGAGAAGTTCCAGCAGGTGTGTACCGTCTCTGATATGACTGCAGGGATTGGGCAAATGACTGTAGGAACTGGTCCACATATTGTGAGAAGCCACTGGTTATATTTCCCATGGCCGTCACGATCAGTCAGCCTGGTGGGTTTACAAGGTTTTTGTGCACCTTGGGTAGGTTATAAAAGCATGGGGTGTAATGAAAATCTTTAACCAAAAACGAAGTTGCATGCTGGGTAATGATATGGTCTTGAAGGACATCAGTGATGACAGTAGTTGCCTGTGAAGTGAACTGGGGTGGTGGGTCAGTACTTAATTTAATGTTAGTATTCGTATCTGATGGCTTCGGAGACATAATCAGTTCTTTTTTGTACCGCTATTCCCCCACCCTTATCTGCTGACTTGGTGACCAAAACATAATTATTAGTTAGGTCCTCAAGCACTCTTTTCAGCCAAGGTAAGAGTGTATACATTTTTATTTTTTAGCTGAGGAGCACATATCTAGACGTTCAGAATAAACAATGAGATGGCAGGCATCAATACACGACCCTTGTGGATTGGGTTGGGTAAAAAGTGGATTTTGGCCTCAATTTGGTGTTATGAACGGGTGGTGAACTTATGAGGTGTTGAGTAAACAGGATGTTACACTCGGTATCATCAAGAAAGGTATAATTGTTACTGCTACTATAGTCCGCATTGTCATGATAGAGTTTATCCAATAGGGCCAAACAAATGGAGTACTCATGTGCGATATGGTATGTGTCATCCGATGGCGGATAGACAAGGGTTTGGGGTGCCTTTTATATTTAGTGGACTGTATTTTATAAAACCTTTTCAAGGTTAGGAGCCGTATAAATCTATTTGGGTCCTTAAATAAAAGAAAGGGGTTGGGTGGAACAGAGGGTGCAAAATTTAAGCCACGACTAAGCAGCAAAATCTCATCAGCTGTAAGGATATGGGTGGATAAATATGTTTTTACTGTGCTTTCTTCTTTCTGGTGGCTGGGATCGGCCACCTCTTTCCCGGCATCCTCTGCCACGTGTTTTCTTTTTTGTGACTTGGTCCAGGGGAGGTCTAGCACTAAAAAAGAGACCGCCGATGGGTCAATCTGGTGGGCCGTAGCGGTAGATGTTACCAGGGGGGAGTTAGTTCCTAAAGAGATGGATAATTTGTTCTGTGGGGTGGTAGTGGACATAGATATGGTATCGGTAGCAGCAACATCAATGCAATAAGAAGATAGATCGCGTACACACGATCGGAAATGCCGCCAACAAAACTCTGATGAGAGCTTTTTGTCGTTAAATGTGACCGTGTGTATGCTCCATCGGTCTTTTGCTGGCGGAATTTGAGCTGGCAAAAGACTGAGAGCATGTTCTATATTTTTTTCGGTTGGGAAAAGTTCCTATTCGAAAATGCGATCGTCTGTAAGCAATTCGGACGCACAAAAAATCATGCATGCTCAGAATCAAGTACGAGACGGAAGCACTCGTTCTGGTAAAATGAGTGTTTGTAATGGAGATAGCACATTCGCCACGCTGTAAATTTTTGGATCTTTTAATGCAGCGCATTCTTTTGTTCTTTATAATGCTAGAAGAATGAATTTGTTTTGCTGCTGATATTCACACAGTTCTCATAAACTTATTTCTTTATTATTTTTCGTGATCTCATGAATAATCTTTTTTGTTTTTAAAGCCAGATCTCCATAATAATGTTTAAATTATTTTTTATAGTCATATATTTTTTTTTTATTTTAATCAAGATCCTGTTTTTTTAATTCATTTTAAAATTATTTTCTAGTGATCTCCATAATTTTTTTCTTTTGTGTGTCAAGTTTCCACAGCATTATTATCTTGTATTTTTAAAGCTCAAGGAGGTTGGTTGTTGTCCCTTTTTAATTTGACATTGTATTTTTGAAATGAACCTGCCTACTCGCAAACTGTCCTTTTTGAAGAAAAACACATAGGCAAGTTTTTTCATATAAAAAAATCCTACATTTATTCTGTCCGATAACAAAATAAAGAGGAAGGCAACGCTGGAGAAACTGCTTAAATTTGTGAAGCCTTTGTACCCAAGGGCACATATCAACTCTTTGTAACTAAAAATTGGTAGCCTGAGAAGTCCATATTTAAGGGAGCACAATCTGGTCCATGACTCCCAGAGATCATGAACAGCAGCAGATGACACATATGTCCCCAGGCTGTGGTACAACAGCCTGCGTCTTCTGTCAGACCAGACTGAACCCAGGGCCATCACTGTTTTGTCTTCCCTGCAGCCTTCTTTGGAGCCTGTGGCTCTGGAGGTGGACTTGTGGCAGGAGGAGGAGGAGGATGGGCGAGTACACATAAGTGCACGTTCTCACTGATTTTGCCCCTCAACCCCTTCTGAAGGGCCTGAAAAATAAGATTCTCTCACATGAAGCATTGACCCTCCTCCATTTCCTGCAATTTTGCAGCTACATAGCAGCCATAGGCCTTTTCAGCGTCGGGGGGTCTTTTCAGGGCCGCTTTAGCGTCCTTAATGAGGCCCAGTGCTGCCTCCTCCACGTTATTCCCCTTCCTGGCCCTTTTTGTTGTAAGGTGGAGGGGAGGCACCTGGGATTGGGTGAGGCTACTGGGCCTGGCCACCTCCTGGCTGACCCTTACCCCCGCCTCCTCCTGGCTGACGCATTCCAGAGCCTAGTCCTGGCTGAGGTCTTCCTGTGTATGAAAAAGGGACATAGTTTTAGTTTTTGGTTCATCAATCACACACAATTTTCAGCTCATTCTGAGGCCAGCATTTTTCATTCTTGTCCCAATCATTTTTGGCCCCTACTGTTTATTGATATGTAAAACACTTTTTGTTCATTCATTTGTTATCTAGTTGACGACAATAATTTTCTGACAATAAATATGTTCAAAAATACTATACCTGGCTCCAGCTGGGCTCCACAACTTCTTCCAGGATGGTCTTCGGAAGCCTCAGCTGGGGTTGAGGGAAGGGTGGAAGTGATTCCCTGGCTTCAATCTGGTCTTCCAGAAACCGCATCCTGTTTAGTACCACAGACTGGGTACGTACAAATCCTTTGCTGCTGCTCCTGATTTCATGGAAGCCTGGACCTTATTAAGCTCCTGCCTATACGTGCTTCACAAGCTACCAATTATCTTATCCACAAACTCGATGTCTGCGTCGGGGACCTGCTTCTTCACAAATTGCAGCTGTTTCTCCAGCGATGCCTTCCTAGCTGGTTTAGTTTGATAGAAGGGGTTTTTAACCTCCCACAAATTTTTCATATCTCTGTATCTGTCTATGAACTGGCCCATGAATTCAGGGTCTTTGAATTGTTTCATATTTGCTGCAAGACAAAACACAAGACAAAAAACACTAATATTAGGCTAAACTCTCCTGATCTTATCCCAATATAGGCCTCAGTCTCGATATAGGCCACTGATGTCCCAGGTTAAAATGTTACCTTCGGTATAACGTGCTTCCTCCACTCACAGATTGTTTGTACGACACACGCGTGTTAGCTTTATATACACTGCGCATGCGCGAAACTCCGCCCGCCCCTGACGTTCTTTCTCGAATATTCCTCGCCCCTTCTCTTTGGTCACAGTGGGAGAGGAACATGGCGGAGACACAGCAGGTGCGTAATAGCAGTAACGAGGAGGAGGAAAGCCTTGAGCCCGAAACGTCCCGATCCTGCAGGAGGGCTGAAGAGGGCCGACTATGACGGGAAGTATGGACCGTACCTAAACCCAACTGTGAGAGAGGCCAAGATCATGATTAAAGTTGTGAAGAGTCTGCAGAGGAATTTTGGGGTACGACGATCCAAGGAGTAATTGAGGAAACGCTTGTCAGACCTGAAATTGAGGGAGCAGGATCAGTATAGAAGGATCAAGAAAGTGCTTCTAAAAAGTAAGTACTTGTCGTGTGTTCCTATTATTAGCATTGCTTGCATGCTGCTCCATGTGCTTTTCTTTACTGTTGTGCAGTTTAAAATGGCTACTTTCATGTTCATGGGCACAGTAATTGGTCATAGGAAACATTGTTTGCCAACTAAATACGATGTTTTGGGCAGATACAGGTTTAACTTCATTTGGTCATGCTAATTTGTATTAAAAGAAGTTTAGGACATTCTTGTCTAGGTGTGTTTGAAACTAGAAAGAATTGCAAACTTGATTCAATGTAATGTAAGGAGAGGACACTCAGCAGCTGCTTACACATCTGGACTCAGGAGCACTAGTTTGGGACACAAGAACATACTTTTTAGGGTGTCCCACACAGGTATTCCAGTGGATAATTGGGGTGTCTCCATGTGTTAAACTTGTCCAAAAAAGGTAAGTATTCCAGCTTTGGTAAGTGAAAAAAAAAATCACGTCTTCAGCTTGGAACTCTGCCAAAACAGACAATTGTACCCCACTTCCAAGCAATGTTTCATATTCCTATTTCTGGCCTCAAATATCTGTGTGCTAAGTATACCTTTTGTTTTATTCTCGGAGAAAAGACTCCAGGTGTCAGAGGACACCAGGAAACCCCCACCTCCTGAAGAAGGGGAACGGAGGACACCACAACCTGAGGATGTGGAGGAAGGAGAGGTGGTTGAGATTGTCACCACAACAGGTGAGTGCCTGACACCACAGACTGAGGTAGTAGATGTATGCCTGCATTTTTATAATACATGGTGTGTATCTTTTCTTTTAGGTGATGTGCATGTTGTGGAAGAACAATCTCCTTCTTTCACAAGTGACATTGCACAAAGGCTAATCCAGGACATAATGTTTTGTAGTCAGGATTTAGACCTCATAGCAAAAAACAAATGACATAGAACAACAACTGAAGAACATGATGTACTAGGAAGAATCTAAAGAACAACAAAATGACACCATTTTCTATTTATGGGGACCGTTTTTTTCAAATTTTTGACACATTTTAAAAGCCAAATTTTGAAGATGCACACAGTGTGTCAACATGTGCTATCTGCCATCAGGGGATATCAATGTACGCATTTTGTGGGTGCAACCCCTTCCTCGTAACTCAAGTAGGTGAGCAGAAGTGGTTGCACCCCCAAAACACGTCCATTGATCCCCCATGATGGGAGATAGCACATGTTGACAGTAGGCATGGGATCAGGAGGGAAATCTCCAGTTTGACTCCCAATTTGTGTGCATCTTCAAAATTTGGCTTTTACGGGGGGGACATCACCCCATCTGATGAACGCATGAACGCAATATCAATGCATTTTTTGACACTATGTCTGATATTGCCTTCAGTTTTTCAATGTTGAACTTTGTAAATACCTGAGTTGTGTATGTTATATTTTGAAACATGCCTGTTTTATGTACTTAAAAAAATATTTTCAAGGTAAAACTTTAAAAAAGATGTTTAAAAAAAAAAAAAAAAAAACTTTTACAACACATATGTGAATGTGCACTGAGTAAAAGGTTTTATACTCAACGATGTGTGGCTTCTTCTTTTAATGCTCAATAGCATTTTTTTGTATTAAGTTGGTGTTTACAGTGACAATGGGTGTTATTTAATAATGGAAAAACCATCTGGGACTAGAAGTGCACTAGGAGAACCTAGGAGACAGCAAAGAAACACATGAAGTAAATCAAAATCAAGATTTGTTCAGATCAAATTTTTTTTAATATCTAAAATAAATTACAAATTTGCTGGCATAGCAATAGTCCCCCTACCCGTAAAATAGTCTACCTATTTTTGACACACTTCACGGGCGCTTTTGGGGGGGCAAGCCAGTTTCCAGGGCCGTCAGTGTATTTTCTGGAAGTCTGGCCTCAGGCCCCACTGAGGCAACATAATTCGGAGCATTTCTCTTCAAAATGTTGTGAAGTATGCAGCATGCTAGAACTATGTGGTTAAGTTTGTACTACACCATATTTATTGCCGTAAGAAAAAGGCGGAACCGGGTGGCCAATTATCCCAAAGGCATTCTCCACGACTCTTCTGTCTCTGGCCAGCCAGTAATTAAAAACCCTCTTCTCCGGGCTGAGGGTCCTCTGGGGGAATGGCCTCATCAGATGATCACCCAGACCAAATGTTTCATCAGTGATAAAAACAAATGGGAGTCCTTCCATGTTCTCTTCCGCAGGTGGCAAGCCCAAGCCACCACTCTGGAGACATCGGTAGAACTCGGTCTGGGCAAAGACTCCACCATCCGACATCCGGCCATTCTTCCCCACGTCCACATAGAGAAACTTGTATGTCGCCGACACCACTGCTATCAACACAATACTATGAAACCCCTTATAGTTAAAATAGTATGACCGCGAGTGGGGTGGTGGGATCCATGTGGACGTGCTTCCCATCGATCGCCCCTCCGCAGTTGAGAAAGTCCCAACGATGAGCAAATTGGGAAGCCACAGTCTGCCATTCCTGCGTTGAAGGAAACTGTGGAGTCAAAAAAGAAAAAAAAAATTATTAGTACTTTTGCACATAACATTGCAAGCAGATTAGACATAAACATTCTCCCAAGAGGGGGGAATTTGGGACATTAAATGAGGCACAATGTTTGAGCCTCCATCCCGGGTTCAAGTACATAAAAAAGGGAATGTGGGACTTTAAATTAGGCAGTTGACTTGTGAAGGTAGAGTATATAGTAATCATTTTTTTTATTTGTAACAATAATAAAAAAGTATTTTCATATGTGTATACATGCACAATGGCATAAACGTAATGGATACATATACATTAGCTTGGCGGCACATATAAGATAGTAAATGTTGATGATCAATATCTACTTGTCCAAGATGTTGGCCTGATACATTCTGTTAAAGTGTTCCTAAACCCACAATAGTAAATTCAGTCTGTCTGTAATCCTACATAAAAAAAATATCCTTTTTCTTTAAAGCATGAACAGCACAGTGCTTGTGCAGTGTAATTTGGCCCCCCTGTATCATCTAAAATACCTGGCTGATCCTAACTGGTTCTGCCCTCCCCCCTGTAAACTGACTATAGTTTATCATGGGTGCTGAGCCCTGACACCTTGATCAGTTTATGTGCCTCCCTCAACAATGCGTTCCAACCAGCAGGAAGCCGAGCCAGTAAACCAGACCTAACGGACATTCCCCTGGCCAGATATCCTATCCATAGCAGTGTTAAAACTGCCATAATTATACGAAAAAGTGGCAAATATTTGTGGAAAATATTAACACTCTGAAGATGGCCGCTTGAGCCGAGAGCTCCGCTCCAAACCGAAGCAGCGGCACCCACAGCACCATGCACGGCATTCCCAGTGGAACCACAACGACAGGAGTCACCCCCCCCACACACTCAGGCACATCCCCATATGCACGGGGTACCTGTGAAGAAGGACTTCAGGCCGCAATTTGAGAAGGCAGGAACGGTGCGGGATATCCGGTGCGACGATCCCAGCCTCACAGGACTAGCGGACTACAGGTCAGAGCCACCCCACATTCCACAACACTTCACCCCTGGGAGGCAGACGGGATTCCTGCAAGGCATTACCCCCTCCACGGAATCCCTGATCGAGCACTCCATGGCTGAATACACCCTCTCCCCCTTGGGGCCTACATGAAGGACCTCTTCCAAAAACTCTCAGACCTCCCTAGACAGAGGCCCCGCACAAACTGCTGCAAAAATTACTAGGGACCTAGGATCGACACGATTGAACACAAAATGGAGGAAACTATAGCCGTAATTAACCAAAATTCCAAGCACATACACACACAGTACAGGAACAACTAGACCTGGCCATGGCCCGCATCGATGACCTGGAGAACGGGTCCAGGAGGTGCAACATAGCATCAGGGGGCTCCCAAAGACCATACTGAATGTAGCAGAAGCAGTGCAGGACCTGATAAAAAAACCTGCTACCAAATATTCCTCCTCACTGCCTTGAACTCGACAGAGCCCTAGGGACCCCCAGAAAAGACGGTACCCCGAGAGACATTATTGCCCAATCCCACTACTACTCCTCGAAAGAGGAAGTGATGAAACAAGCTAGGTCTACTCCCAACGTGATGTGCCAGGGCCACCAGGTACAGATCTTTGCGGACCTCTCACCCTCCACGATTCAGAGGAGAAGACTACTGAAACCACTACTCCACGCACTGATTTAGAGGGAAATAAAATACAGATGGGCCTTCCCGTTCGCGGTTAAGTTTACCGACAAGGGGAGACAATACGCCTTCTCCACCTTAACAGAGGGAGAAAAACTACTCCTGCACCTAAAGCTCATATCCCAAGAAGCCGAAATGGACACCTCCAACACCGGCACTGGCTCCAACAAAAGACCAACTCCAACCAGCCCTCAGTCCCCCCTGTGGACCAAAGGAAAAGCGAAGAAGGCCAAGGACAACGGACCCACAGTCTGCTCTTTTTTCTTCCCGAACCTACAGTTCGGACCAGGGCACTGGTGACCTCACTGATGTGGGCTTAGCTCACCCCAAGCCCTAAGTTTCCTCTTCCACTTAGGCCTTAATTACTGAGTTAGCTGTTCACTGTTTCTAGTTTTTTTTTTTTGTTGTTGTTGAGAGTGTTGAACATGGAATGTACCGGGCCTTTCAAGATGCTCAGGCCTCTCCAGTTTGCTTTCCAGATTTTACCTACACCCCTCGAAGGGGCATTGTTCCCACACTGCGTAAAAGTATTTAGACTTGCTCCCCCAATGGACGCTCTGTGATGGGGTGGTGGGGGGTAAAAAGCCTTTAAGGACGCTGAATCCCGGGGATGCTATTTGCCGTCTGGCATGACCCCTCACTAGGGGGCGAATGGTGGGACCCACCGGGCGGTCGACGGGGAAAGAGGCCTCACGTTAGACAAATTATTTGAAAACCGTGCTATACTTCTTATTTTTACTTGAAAGAAAAATCATATTCATAGGGCGCCCTGTTCTGGGATGGAACACTTGCACCTCCACCCAACCCTTAGACACCCGAGGGTCTCTGCGGGCTGGGTTGTCTGCGCCCTAATGTGACAGACGTTACATGTTTACTATTTAGGGTATTCGGGGGTCCCCCCCCAAATTCGGTTCATCTTTCTTGGAGAGCTGTTTTCATCTATTCCCCCCCTCCTCCTCCTCATCTTCAAAAATGTGCCTAATACCACTGTCTCTCTCAGATCAACAACACACCTTACAGGAAATTGGAGCCAAGGCTCCACCAGAACAAGACGGAAAACCCCCCGAAACTGTCTCGGATTCAAGACATCCAAGGGTGAGTGAGGGTAGTTCACACGGCTTTCCGCCTCCTTTGCTCCATGGCTGATGGCCCCAATGCTAAACTCCACATAGCTTCCCACAATGTCCAAGGCCTCAACTCTCCGATTAAGAGGAGGAAGGTACTAGACTATTATAAGTCCCTCAAGCTAGGCATTCTTATGTTACAAGAAACGCACTTTCCTTCCCGGTATAGCACCAAGTTCCTCCACCCGCGCTTCCCTCACTTCTATCTAGCCAGTGCAGAAAACAAAATCAGAAGATCCAAAACCTGCAAATTCATAAAAATCTCTGACTATGTTGATCCAGAAGGAAGGTTCATTTTGGTAAAAGGCACGCTGGGGGACCACCGTTACTCCCTAGTTTCATATTACGCACCCAATAAAAGCCTAATTTCTCAATTCCCTAATGAGCAACCTCTCCTCGAGGCTAGAAGGAACGATCATATTTGGGGGCAACTCAAATGTCGCATTCAACCAGGGCCTAGACAAATCTAAGCCCCTGCGGTCCCAACTGACTCGACCAACAAAAGAGAGCCTCAAAATAGCAAAGGTACTACATGCTAACGATCTGCCAGACACATGGAGGGAACTCAACCCCTCCAAGAGGGACTTCACCCACTACTCACACCCTCATAACACACATGTGAGGATTGACCACATCCTAACCCCGTCCACCCTCCTCCCAGTAGTACTCAAAGCCAACATCAAGGAAACGCCATTGTCGGACCACTCCATTGTAGTCATAACAATCCTCTCTGGGGCCTTGGGTGGGTCACAAGGACAATAGAGATGGAATGAGTCTTTGCTCTCTGACTCCATCAGAATTTTAGAAACCGCCAAAGCGCTTCAAGAGTACTTTACACTCAATAGCACAGAAGGAACCACCCCAGAAACGCTCTGGGCTGCACACAAAGCCTTCATCAGGGGAAAGCTCATTCAGATCTCCACCCAAGTTAAACGGGAAAGGCGGGCCGACATAACTCGTCTAGACAGGGAATATGTCAAACTACGGGCTCGACACAAAAAAGACCCATCCAAGATCCCCATAACTCAAATTGACAAATCCAAATTAGATCTCAATCTCACACTCACGGCTAAGTCTGAAAAATCCATCTGCTGGAGCGGACATAAATTCTTTGCCCAGGCAGATAAAATGAGTCCCCTTCTAGCAGCTAGACTCTCCCCTCGCATCAGGGTCCACACCATGCCCAAGATCAGGATAGCAGGTCAACCCCCCACGACCAACCCAGTCAAGACTATGACTATACAGCCCTTCCACTCAGACCTACACTGACTCAATCCCGAGGTTCCTGGATGGCCTCCCCATCCCCTCTCTAAAAGATGCCCTCAAAGAGAGGATGGAATCCTCCATCACAGAGGAGGAGGTGTTGGGGTTCATCAAGCACCTCAAAAAGGGGTCAACCCCAGGGCCAGATGGTCTATCCATACCCTACTACAAGTCCTTTGTGGACACCCTAACGCCGCACCTGACTAACTTTTTTAACTCCAAAACCAAAGGAGACCCCCTAGATATCCACCTCAATACGGCATATATCAGTCATACCCAAACCAGACAACAATCGTTAGCAATTATTGCCCAATTTCCCTCATAGATAACGATTTAAAAATACTCACCAAAATACTGGCAAACAGGCTGGCGTCCTTCATCAGTCATTATATACATAAAGATCAAGTGGGTTTCATACCCGGCAGACAGGGCCCTTACCAAATCCAGCGGGCAATAGACATAACCTCGATCTTACAAACTAACTGGGCGGGGGGACGAAACAATAGGGATTTCTCCTATCATTGGACCTGCAGAAGGCCTTTGATACAGTGTCCTGGCCTTACATCTTTTCTCTCTTGGAAAGATGGGGCTTTGGTAACCGTTTCATGGGACTCCTACATGCACTTTACTCGCATCCGAAGGCTCTCATCCGTCTCCAGGAGCACTACTCCAAACCAATAGACATCACAAGAGGCACCAGACAGGGGTGTCCTTTATCCCCACTCATATTCGCAATAGCCATAGAAACCCTAGTGATCGCTGTCCGACATAATCCCAATATTAAAGGGGTGACCTGTGGGGACCAGACTCATAAATGCAGATTATTTGCGGACGACATCCTCCTTTTCATGACCTCCCCCCTCACTTCACTCCCCAATCTTTGCCAAGTCCTGGAAGACTTTGCCCTTAATGTATCCCTGCCTCACCAGACAGTCTCTTTGCTAAAACAGTCATTCCAATTTGAATGGAATGACACTGCCATTTGCTACCTAGGCATCTCATTGACGGCCAAAACAGGAACTCTTTACACCCACAATTATCCCCCACTCTTCAAGAAACTGGAGGCAGATCTCAAACTCTGGTCAAAACACGAACTAACATGGCTAGGAAGGATCAACTCAATTAAAATTACCTTACTCCCGAGAATCCTCTATTTCTTCCGCTCCCTCCCTATCCCAATCAGGAAAGACCACCTACAATCCCTCCAAAGTAGAATACTAAAATATACATGGTGTAAAGCGGGGTATTGCATCCCACAAAGCACCCTGTTCCTCCATAGGTGCAAGGGAGGACTAGGCCTCCCCAATTTACACAAATACTTCATAGCAGCTAGACTGGCCCAATTGTCCACTATATATTCCAGATATGAGAAACCCGACTGGGTGACAATCGAAAGGCAGGCCACCCCCAGCTTCACGTTAGACTACCTCCTCTGTTGCCCTCCAAAGACCCGCCCCCCCATTCTCTCACCCACTTTATACCACTCATGCACCTTATGGGACAGCCTCAGGAACGCCCCAGCTCTGGTCTCCACAGGACACCCTCTCGCACACCTCTTCCACAACCCTGACTTTCCACCTAGATTGGACATTACAGCATTCAAGTGGTGGCTAGATAAGGAACTATATCGAATAGGACACTACTTCACCTCTAGCGGTCCAATTACCCTTAGCTTCTGTATCAACAACTTGGAGCTCCTGGACTCTGAAAGGTTCCGCTTCAGTCAAATTTACTACTTCTTATATAAAGTATGGAAGGACAAACCCCTCCCTCCCAAATTCACAGCATACGAATTGTGGTGTGGACAGGCCATGGAGCAAAGGGGGGGCATTTCGGTGATTTACTCGGCCCTCACTCTACTGAAAAAACTTCTTACATGACAGCTTGGGAGGCTGTTTCTCAACTCCAGTTCTCAAGGCGCCCCAACAGGTCATGTTTTCAGGATTTCCATTATTTTGCACAGGTGATTTGATCAGTTTCACTTCCTTAGTAATTACCACAGCCATTTCATCTGAGGGAAAGCCTGAAAACATGACCCGTTGGGGCGCCTTGAGGACTGGAGTTGAGAAACACTGCTCTATGCTTTAGAGGTTGTCAGCTATTGGGCTCCATGGCCCACATATGGTGGGAATGCCCCAAGATTTGCATGTTTTGGTGACAAATCTTCAATATGATCTACAAGGTACCTGATTGCTAGGTCCCCAGATCCCCAGAGGTGGCCATCCTCAATGCACACGTCCCCACAACTCCCTAAGACTTCCAGTTCGCTAACGCCCTTTATCCTCCTGGGCGTTAAAATCACAATTGCCAAAGCCTGGAAACAGCCAAAACCTTCATTGCAGGTGGTCAAAAGGAAGATATAGTGGCTTATGACCCAAGAAAAGCTATCCAGCATCCTGACAGACTCTTCAAAAAAATTCCAAAAAATTTGGGAGCCTTGGGCCCAATATATGGGAATCTCCCTCATACCAGGTGTCCAGGCAGGCACACACCACCCCTCAGCCCAGCAATAGGCACACATTTCCCTTGGCCCCACAATAGGCACGCAGTCCCCCCCTCCTTTCTTCTTCCTATCTCCTGAGGCCCCCTATCTCCCCCCCCTTTTTGTTTTCTTTTTCTCTTTCTTTCTCTGTCCTCTATCTCAGCTCAGGTTATTAAGTTATCACTCAGGCTGCGGCTACCACTTTGCTGTCTTCTTCAAACTGGGAGAATCCCAGCTAGTCCAACCCTCCAACCTGGCTAGTCCAGAAAGGCCTGGGCGATGCACCGGGGGAGGCGGATGTACTCCTCAACTGGCACAGTATGATCCCGTTAGGCCGTTAGGGGGTGCCAGGGGAGGCGGAAAACCCACTACTCCAGGGGCCTGGCCCTGAGTCGGACCTCAGGGCAGCAGGGCCAGTTTGGCAGCCCTCCCAACTACACTTAATGTTGGGACAGTTAATAGACAAGTTACCAGACTGTATAATTTTTATACTGTTTATCCAGGGGCTTTTTCCGGAGATTCAACGCGTTTGTGCATATTGAAAATAAAAACATATTGAAAGTAAGATTAGCAACATTGCCATAATACAGAGGAATGCAACTAAATGTAAACTGACACCATAATTGCATATAACCTCTACATTAAGTGGAGAATCAAATGAATGAATCTAAACAAACACAACATGATTATTGCAATTATAATTAGTTACATAGAAAGCTCGGTGTGCCGAGAGATGGCGCCATCTTGTGGAGTTTAGTCTAAACAGCAGTGTAAATTAAACCTCAAATCCTAGTATAAGAAGAGAGAATTACAATCCAGTAAAAAAATGAATTTTAAACAGATAAAATACATGCAAGAAACTGTTTATGTGTTATTGATAAATGCATTCACATCCCATTTGACATTAAAGTGATTGTAAGGGTTCGTTTTTTTTTTTTTAAATAACAAGCACTCTCCCGAGGGGGTTACCTTGCGGGCGCGCTCCCGAGTCCAGCATTCTGCGTCCATAGCCGCCGAATGAATGACTTGGCCCCAGCGCCCGCATCATTGGACTTTGCAGAGAGACAGTGCGTCCCCGCCAGGTCAAGTTCCAGGGCTCAGGTAAGTAAAACGGGGGGGGGGGGCTGGGGGGCCGGTCACTGCCAGCTGTTTTTTCACCTTAATGCATCCTGAAAAAACACGAAGGTTTACAACCCCGTTTAATGCCGAAGGGACTAGAAGTCTTGGCCTTGTATATCCACTCTGTTTCGAGCCTAGAGACTCCTCTGGTAATATGACTACCCCTCCAATTACCAATGTATTTGTCTATGCCCAAGAATACAGTACCATTGGGATTCTGGTTATGGTGAACATCATAACGCTTTGATAAGCTGTGTTTAGGGTAGCCATTTTTAATATTAGTCACATGCTCTTTCAATCTTACCTGGAGCATGCGAGTAGTGCAACCAATATATTCCAAACCGCATTGACACCTTATAAGGTAGACCACATTTTGGAAGTACAAGTAATCAAGGGTTTTATAGGGAAGTGCTCACCAGTAGAGTTAGAGTGAAAAGACCCTGTCTTCCTTCTACCCTGCAGTATGATCTTGCAAACTGAGCACTTCCTACATGGGAAAAAGCCCCCTATGTTGGCAAAAAAGACACCCTATTGGGGGGATCAACAATATTAGGTGCTATTTGGACCCTCAATGGTGGTGCCCCTCTGTAAACAACCTTGGGGCGTTACGGTAAAAGGGGACCCAAAATTCTAACATTACGCAGTACATTCCAGTATCTGTGTATGACCTTTTTAATTGGATGCTGTTGAGTAGAATATGTGGTGAAAAATGCAAGTTTAAATGTCTCATTGGATTCCTTACTCCTTGGGACCAACAAGTCATTTCTATTCCTCGCTTCAGCTTGTTCAAAGGCTTGATTCAATGCCGATGGGTCATAACCCTTCTCAATGAACCTAGCCCTAATAATAGAAGCCTCATTAATGAAGTTTTCATGGTTAGTGCAGTTACGCTTAAGACTTAGAAACTGGCTGACAGGAACGGACCTCAGCCAAACCGGATGGTGACAGCTATTGGTACTGATAAATCCGTTCCTGTTGGTCTCCTTGAAGAAAGTGGAGGTGACAATCACTCCCTCAGATAGCCTAATCAAATCCAGAAAACGAATCTCAGATTTGCTACACTCATGTTGGAGCCTTCACTGTTGTTCAGATACAATTAACACCTCCAAAGAGTCCATATCGCCCTTCCATATTAGGACGACGTCCTCTATATACCTCCTGCAGAGAACCAGCTCTGGTCTCGGCCTAGTGTAAATGACGTCCTCCTCCCACTTGGCCATGTACAGGTTGGCCATACTCGGAGCAAACCTGGCCCACATGGCCACCCCCATTCTTAAGGGTCTCTGTTTTTATACTAGGATTTGATGTTTAATTTACATTGCTTTTTAGGCTAAACACCACAAGATGACGCCGTCTCTTGGCACAATGAGCTTATTATGTAATTATTTATAATTGCAATAATCATGATTGTTTAGATTCATTCATTTGATTCTCCACTTAATGTAGAGCTTATATGCAATTATGTTGTCAGCTTACATATAGTTGCATTCCTCTGTATTATGGTAGTGTTAATCTCTTCCACTTTTTCGTATAATTATGGAAGTTTTAACACTGCTGTGGATAGGATATCTGGCCAGGGGAATGTCTGTTCAGTCTGGTTTACTGGATCGGCTTCTTGCTAGTTGACATGCATTGTTGTGTACATCCTGCCAGCTGAGGGGTCTGCTCTGATCATTGAGGTGACTTCCGGCTGATTGGAATGCAATTTAGTTCCGTTTGTGCTTGTTGTCCCGCCTATATAACAGACTCCAGTGCACATTTGGCTACGCCCCTATGTCAATTCATGATGAAACGCATAGGGTGGAGAGAGTGTGTTTTGAGACGCAGCCGCCATCTTGTTGACTGTGCATGTTGCGGGAATAGTCAGCAAACAAATGTTTTTACTGGGACCATGTGAGTTTATGTCCATTTTTTTTATTACAATAAACCTTTTAAGGGTTACTGCACCATGAGGTCATTTATATTACAAGGTTGAGAATGGATTGTGGAGAGCTGATTGTACACCTTTCCTGGTTTAATCACCATTGGAGATCAAGGTTTAATTGTATCCAAGGCTCATATGACCCCTGTAATAAGGGTCCACAGAGGAGGGTAATGCCACGTACACCCGAACGGAAATTCCGCCAGCACAACTCCGATGAGAGCTTTTTGTCGGAAAATGCAACCGTGTGTATGCTCCATCGGTCTTTTGCTGGTGGAATTCCAGCCAGCAAAAGATTGGGAGCATGTTCTCTATTTTTCGGTTGGGAAAAGTTCCTATCCTAAAATACGATCGTCTGTACAAATTCCGACGCACAAAATTTCTGCGCATGCTCGGAAGCATTGAACTTCATTTTCTTGGCTCGTCGTAGTGTTGTACGTCACCGCGTTCTTGACTGTCGAAAGTTCAGAGAACTTTTGTGTGCCCGTGTGTATGCAAGGCAAGCTTGAGCGGAATTCCGTCAGAAAAACCATCCAAGTTTTTTCCGACGGAAAATCCGCTCGTGTGTATGGGGCATAAGAGGCAATTTGGGTGCCGGTGGTGGCTCTCTTCCTTCTCTTCACGATCAAGTGTTTATCCCATCATGTATGGTTCATGTCGAGTCTTCATTAACCACTTAAGGACTAGCCTCGTTTTGGAATTTAGGTGTTTACATGTTTAAAATAGGTTTTTCTGCTAGAAAATTACCTAGAACCCTCCAAGATTATATATTGTTTTTTTTTCTAACACCCTAGAGAATAACATGGCGGTCACAAGTGCGCTTTTTTTTTTAGAACAAATTCACTTTTTTGAATAAAAAAAATAAGACAACAGTAAAGCCCAATTTTTTTTTATATTGTGAAAGATAATGTTGCACCGAGTAAATTGACACCCAACATGTCACACTTCAAAATTGCGCCCGCTTGTGGAATTGTGTCAAACTTTTACCCTCAAAAAGCTCCATAGGCGATGTTTAAAAAATTCTACAGGTTGCATGTTTTGTGTTAGAGGAGGTTTAGGGCTAGAATTATAGCTCTCGCTCTTAACGATTGCGGCGATGCCTCACGTGTGGTTTGACCATCGTTTTCATATGCGGACGCTACTCGCATATGTGCTTCTGCGCGCGAGCTCGTTAGGACGGGTAGTTTTAAAAAAAGAAATTTTTCTTTTTCTTATTTTACATGATTTTATTTATTTTTACACTGTTTAAAAAAAAAAAAAAAAAAAAAAAAAAAGTCACTTTTATTCCTATTACAAGGAATGTAAACATCCCTTGTAGTAGAAAAAAGCATGACAGGACCTCTTAAATATGAGATCTGGGGTCAAAAAGACCTCAGTTCATATTTACACTAAAATGCAATAAAAAAAGGAAAAAAAAAAAAAAGTCATTTAAAAAAATAAAAAGATGTTTGGGCAGAAGTTACGTTTTGACGTCGCTTCCGCCCTGCAGTGTCATGGAGACGAGTGGGCGCCATCTTCCCCTCACTCGTCTCCAGGCACAACAAGGGGACAGATGCGATCGCCTCCGCCGCTACTGACGGCTCCGGTAAGCGGTGGAGGGCACCGGATCGCAGCGGGAGGGGGGCCCTCTCCCGCCACCAATAAAAGTGATCTCGCGGCGAATCCGCCGCAGAGACAACTTTTATCTGAAAGCCTACTGCTGCACGAAAACAGGGATACCGGGATTATAACAACAATATCCGCCGGATAACTTTGGACGTACATCGGCGTGCAGCGGTCAGCAAGTGGTTAAGGAATCATTACCTTGAGGACATTATCTTTTGAGTGCTGCACCTTTTTTGTATACAGTTTTTATTTATCAACTTTGTGCTGACTGTTTAGGGGATATTCATTTATTTATTCATTGTCTCATCATTCAATCTAAAATATTTCAACTAGCGCAGCAGGCATTTATAAAGGGTTTTTTTTTTGTTTTTATTGAACCACATTCCCTGCTGACACCACCATCTGTGGAAGTGAGTTCCACATTCTTACAGCTCTAACAGTAAAGAACCCCTTACGCAAGTTAAAGATAGAACTGCATGTCCAACTTCATTGTGTGGCTGTGTGTCTTCTTTAATTGTTTTAAACTAAAGGCAAGAAGTGAAAAAATGCTGCGCTAAACCCAAAAAATAAAATAAAAAGCAACAAAAGCAGCTAACACACGAACAAACCAAGTTCACTAGAAATTCAAAAAACAAAGTGCAGCGCTAGAATTATCTAACATGTATTAGATAAACTTATGAAAAGGGAAAATAAGTAAATATATAACACCATGTCTGACATATACTCCGTAAACACGTGAAAAGAAAAAATATATCAACACGGAAATGTGAAAAAACAATTAGTGATCAAAGTGTCTGTAATAAAATATGGAACAGCAAATAGTGGAAGTCCATATAGCAGGTAATAGAGGGGTATCTTCTCCAGTAGGAGGGTAACAGTAGATACCAGAAGGTGTGTAGATACTCAAATGGAAGGGCATCAGTAGAAACCAGAGGCATACAGATGTTCGGTGGAAGTAAATGGATACCCTTACCGGATCCGTAGGACGCACATATCTTATAGTAGTGCCTCAAATAGGCATGGGGAGAATCTCCCGTGAAGTCCTGCCGGCGATGTCTTGTGGGCCACGAGCACCGATGGAGGATGGTGGTCACAGACAGAGGTTAGGCAACTGCCACTCACGTTCTCCGATCTCAGGGTGGAATAATCCAAAGGTGGAGATTATGGAGCCGTGGAAAAAGAAAAAAGGAAATTCCACATGGTGCAGGTCAAAAATGGGATTTATTGCATAAATGCCATACACAGTAAAAAAGTGATCACAAGCAGATAAAAGGTGGCAATGCAGGGAGCTGAAAATGCTAGACCTACGCGTTTCGACATAACAGTCATCAACAGGGGCATAAAGCAGCCTCCCCACATTGCTCTTACTTATAGACTGTACAAAAAAATTAAAATTGGTCAGGTCCGCCCCCGTTGTGGCGCAACCGGAAGTAGAACTCAATGGATAAAATCAAATCATATAAAAAAAGTACACAAACGTGACCCCAAGTCATAAGGGCTAAAGGTAGTATGACAAATACTGATAACCAATCATTAGATGATAAAGGACATGGCTAAAAGCCTCGGAACTGTAAAATTATGGTATCTCGAGAACTGCTTGCGTTCCAAGCCTCATATCTCTGAGGAAATCCACCCGGAGGAGATGATGCGTCATCACCAATCAGCTGCTGGTGTCTCACCAGCTCACACAAGAGGCTTGCGTTCCAAGCCTCGTCTGCACCGAGGAGACAATCCTGCGTAGATGTCCACGTCACCTCCACATCGAGGAAACCACCAGGAGGAGACGGTGCATCCTCTCCAATCAGCAGCTGGTGTTAAGACAACTCCTACACAGGAGGCTTGCATTTCAAGCCTCGTGTGTATAGAAGAGACAATCCAAACCAGCCGCTCTCTTAACATCCACCCGGTGTTTACTGATTGGACCAAGCCCCGCCCTGCTACATCCAGCGCTGATGTTATACACACAGCGCAGGACATTGGGGGCAATAATGGGTCGGACTGTTACATAATATACAGTCTGGCATAAGGAATTAAAGTGTACCAAAACTCAAAGATAAAATAAAATTTATAAAATATCTCTGAACTCGATTGTGTCACATATAAATTATCTATATAGTAAAATCTTAATAAGAACAGCAGAGTGATATGCGTCCAAGCTCCTCCAATGAGTGCAAGGCAATGCCACAGTGCTGTCCTAAAGGGAAAGGACACACCAAGCCAAGGTGTATAACATCAGTGCTGGATGGGGCGGGGCTTGGTTGTCTAGCCCGGAGAGCGGGACCAATCAATAAACGCCGGGTGGATGTTAAGAGAGCGGCTAGGTTGGATTGTCTCCTCTATACACTCGAGGCTTGAAACGCAAGCCTCCTGTGTAGGAGTTGTCTTAACACCAGCTGCTGATTGGAGAGGATGCACCGTCTCCTCCTGGTGGTTTCCTCGATGTGGAGGTGACGTGGACATCTATGCTGGATTGTCTCCTCGGCGCACACGAGGCTTGGAACGCAAGCCTCTTGTGTGTGAGTTGATGAGACACCAGCAGCCGATTGGTGATGACGCATCATCTCCTCCGGGTGGATTTCCTCAGAGATATGAGGCTTGGAATGCAAGCCGTTCTCGAGATACGATAATTTGACAGTTTCCCGAGGCTTTTAGCCATGCCCTTTATCATCTAATGATTGGTTATCAGTATTTGTCATACTACCTTTAGCCCTTATGACTTGGGGTCACGTTTGTGTATGTTTTATATATGATTTGATTTTATCCATTGAGTTCTACTTCCGGTTCTGCCATGATGGGGGTGGACCTGACCAATTTTAAATTTTCTGTACAGTCTATAAGTAAGAGCAATGTGGGGAGGCTGCTTTATGCCCCTGTTGATGACTTAAGTCGAAACGCGTAGGGCTAGCATTTTCAGCTTCCCGCATTGCCACCTTTTTATCTGCTTGTGATCACTTTTTTACTGTGTAAGGCATTTATATAATCCCATTTTTGACCTGCACCATGTGGAGCTTCCTTTTTTCTTTTTCCATGGCTCCATAATCGCCACCTTTGGATTATTCCACCCTGGAATCGGAGAACGGGGGTGGCAGTTGCCTAACCTCTGCCTGTGACCACCATCCTCCATCGGTGCTCGTGGCCCACAAGACATCGCCCGGCAGGACATCACGGGAGATTCTCCCCATGCCTATTTGATGCACTACTATAAGGTATGTGCGTCCTACTGATCCGGTAAGGGTATCCATTTACTTCCACTGAACATCATCTGTATGCCTCTGGTTTCTACTGCTGCCCTTCCATTTGAGTATCTACACACCTTCTGGTGTCTACTGTTACCCTCCTACTGGAGAAGATACCCCTCTATTATCTGCTATATGGACTATTTGCTGTTCCATATTTTATTACAGACACTTTGATCACTAATTGTTTTTTCACATTTCCTTGTTGATATATTTTTTCTTTTCACGTGTTTACTGAGTATTTGTCAGACATGGTGTTATATTTTTACTTATTTTCCCTTTTCATAAGTTTATCTAGTACATGTTAGATATTTCTAGCGCTGCACTTTGTTTTTTAAACTAAAGGCAAACCTTTTTTTTTTTTTGGTGCAGAGATATTTATTGCTGTATTTGCCTCTGTTAGGGAGATAAGCCCCCTCTCTATTTGCATTGTTTAATGTTATCATTGAATAGTGAAAGTAAATGAAAACACCAAACTTGGGCTTTTCCCCAAAACAGTAATAAATGTTCCACTACTGTGACATCCAGGGATTCCCTCAATTTGGAGTAATTTCCTCTCAATTCCTATATTGGCTATGCAACAGGAAGTAAGAGTCTCCCCAATGGGACACAGATGGTGAAAAAAAGAGCAGTGTGAGTGGGGATGAAGTTGTGGCTTGGTAAACGTGTTTATCAGCCCTGTCCCTGTAGTACAGTGGGCATAGGCAGCGATTGCTCCTATATCCACTGACCGCTGATACATAGTAAACCGCTAGTGTTACTATGTATCAGACTGTTCTTTTTTGAATGAATAAGCTATCTCTATACAGCAGGTGTAGGCAACCCCTGGCACTTCAGAATTCCCCACGCCGCACCTGCACTGAGAGGGAGGCACTATGCCCCCACACATTGTAAAAGATGGGAAACAGTGTTTGGTTCTCTAACTTTGCTGTAGCTGTGATCGTCAGCTTTTGTGATGGGGAAGAGATTGGGTGCTGTTCTGCTGGGGGGGGGGGGGGGTCCCTGTTTCCAGGAGGAGGAGGACTGTCTTGGCCACTGCTAAAGCCAATCAGTCCTGCTAGCCCTGTCCACCATCTGGGAGGAAAATGACTCGGTTGCCACTACCAATCTCAGAAAGAAGGGATTTCACTGTGATTGAGAAAACCACAATCAGGTGACAGTTTGTGGAATTACTGTTAAGCTTCTGGGAACTTTGTTGAAATTATTCCTGAACCTTTGCACCACTTGCTACTGAACCCCTGCACTCTGTGTCCCTTTAAGCCAGAGCCAGTATTCAGCGCGATGAAAATCACACCCAACCACTTTTTCTCTGCTGCGGTGGCCCCAACATATGATCCTGCACACAGGCCCACTGCTTTCAGAAAATGCCCCTGACCTGAGCTCATCATTGCGCATCCATTCCATATGCTTGCATGTGACATCACATAGAAGCACGTGGGCTGGATGCGAGGGGTGGATCAGGGGATGAGTGTGCCAGGACAGGTAGATGTCTCATCTCTGCTTTCTTTCACCACTCTGCATATTACACATATCATAGACGAGAAGAGGGTACAGCGGTGGAGCAGATAAGCAGGAGGAGCGGTTCAGAGGTGGAACAGAAGAGCAGGAGGGTACAGCGGTGGGGCAGATGTGCAAGGAGGTACAGTGGTGAAAGATGAGAAGGGAGTTCAGGGGAGTACAGTGATGGGCCAGATGAGCAGGGGGGTTCAGTGTTGGGCCAGATGAGTGGGGTTCAGTGTTGGGCCAGATGAGTGGGGGGGTTCAGTGTTGGGGCGGAAAAGCAGGGGGGTAGAGCAGTGAGGCAGATGTGAAAGGAGGTGTATTGGTGAGGCAGATGAGTAGGGGGTTACAGTGTTGGGGCAGGAGAGCAGGGGGGTACAGAGGTGAGACAGATGTGCAGGAGATACATTGGTGGGGCAGATGAGAAAGGGGGTTACAGTGGTGGGGCAGCTGAGCAGATGGGTTCAGTGTTAGGACAGATGAGAAGGTGATTCAGTAGAGAGACAGAAGAGCATATGGGGATATGACGGTGGAGCAGATGTGCAGGGAGGTACAGTGGTGGGGCAGATGAGAAAAGGGGTACATTGATGGGGCAGATGAGCAGGAGGTGGTGCAGCAGATGTGCAGGAGGTACAGTGGTGGAAGGGATGAGAAGGGGGTTCAGTGGTGGGGCAGAAAAGCAGGGAGGTACAGTGATGGGGCAGATGAGCAGGGGTTACAGTGGTGGGAGTTGAGCAGGGGGGGTTCAGTGTTGGGGCAGAGGAGTAAGGAGGTACATTGGTGGGACAGATGCGCAGGGTGCTTCAGCGGTGGGGCAGAGGAGCGGAGGGTAGAGAGGTGGGGCAGATGTGCAGAGGAGAAAGGTACATCGATGGAACACATGAGCAGGGGCTTTCAGTGGTGGGGCAGAAGAGCAGAGGAAACAGGTGGGACAGATGTGCAGGGGGTTACAGTGGTGGGGCAGATGAGCAGATAAGTTCAGTGTTAGGACAGATGACAAGATGGTTCAGTGATGGACAGAAAATAAGAGAATAAAGTTCTCTTAAGAGGGCAACATCAGAACACTATGGATGATACAAACAAGCTTTATTAGTTTAGAAAATCGCAACAAATAATTAGAAAAAAAAAGGGAGCACAGATTAGCTGTGTTACACAGACTAGTTAAAAATTAGACAATGTTGTCAAATACAACCTTGGGGAACCACAGCTGCGCATAACACACACACCTTAGTCACCACTTTCAAGCACTAGTAGTAGTACGGCATAACTGTTTGAAATGAAAAACAAACTGGAGGATTCAGATTTTCACAGACCAAACTTTTTGAATGCACACATGGCATATGGTCAATCATGATCTAGATAATGAGAAACCGCTTTCTCTGTAGGGGGAGAGAACCCTGATACAGAGAGGGAACCAACCAGAAAATTATTTAAAAATCATAAGAAGTTAATAATTAAGTTTCTGAATAGAAAATGGGACATTTCTTCACTGAAGTCACATCTCTTATAAAATTATCCCAAGAGGTCTTAGAGAGAGAGTAATTCCAGCTGAGCACCTTCATACTCCCAGGTTCCTGGAAGTGTGGAAACAAGAATGCCTAAATAGAGGCCTAAACTTGATGCGACTTATTGTCGCTGAAGAAGAATTACAATTACAGGATATCCGTGAGGAATTGGAAACTAGGGCCAAACTATGGGAAACCTCATAAAGATGAACCAGAGTTGGAAAAAAAACAATGAGTTCAATACCAGGCACTTAGACACCTTCCTGCCCAGGCAAATTTTCAGCTTTCAGCGCTGTCGCAATTTGAATGACAATTGTGCGGACATACAACACTGTACCCAAACAAATTTTTTATCATTCTGTTCCCACAAATAGAGCTTTCTTTGGTGGTATTTGATCACCTCTGTGGTTTTTATTTTTTGCGCAACAAATAAAGACCGAAAATTTTGAAAAAAAAACAAGTTTTTCTTTGTTTCTGTAAAAAATTTTTGTAAATAAGTACGTTTTCTTCAACGACAGGCACCGATGAGGGGGCACTGATGGGCACCGATGAGGGGGCACTGGTAGGCGGCACTGATGGGCACTGGTAGACGGCACTGATGGGCACTTATGAGTGGCACTGATAGGTGGGCATAGATGGGCACTGACAGGTGGCACCGATGGACACTAGGTGGCACTGATGACACTGATGGGTGGCATTGCTGGGCATCACTGATATATAATGGCACAGATTGGGCATAATTTGCACATGTGGATGGCATGGGGTACATACCTGGCCATCCACATGTTGCCCCCTTCCCTGGTGGTCCTGGTGGCTTCCCTGGTGGTCTAGTGTGGGCATCCGAGGGGGAGCTGTGCTGATAAACAGTCAGCGCAGACCCCCCCTGTCAGGAAAGCCGCCGATTGCCTCTGTCAGACGCGAGTGAGGAAAAGCTGATCAACGGCTTTTCCTATTGACATCGTGATCAGCCGTGATTGGACACGGCTGATCACGTGGTAAAGAGCCTCCGCCGGAGAATGACACACCGCTCCACCGATCGTCGCGATGCGCGCCGGCTTTTATCCTGCTGGACGTCATATGACACCCAGTCAGGATAACGGAACCACCGCCCGTCCGTCAATCTCATATAGGCCGGACAGGAAGCGGTTAAGAAAGAAATAGAGAGAATTCAGAAGAATATAAAATGCACAAAACAAGAAAAATTCAGACAGAATCTTTTGGACTGGGAAAATGGAGATGTATTTAATCCAACTATACAGAATAGAAGTAGGTCCCAATCAAGGAATTCTAGACAGAAACAACGTTCTCGAAAAAGCAGGACTGGTTCCTCATCTGATAGCGACCTACAGAAGTTGGTTACTTTTTTTAGAGGAATTTGAGGGCAAGACTTTAGCCCTAGACCCCAAACAAATACTGGACAAGAAGCAAGTAAAGGAGGTAGGAAAAGGAGACACAGAAGGAAAAGTAAAGGACAGGGACTCAGTAAACAGTCAAAGGAGTGGGAGACTAAGGAGCCAAAAGAGATATTAAATTAACAAACTATAGATCCAACTGTGGACCTCAAAATTGTGAACCTGTCTGAGTTCCAGCTTAATGAGGACCATATTAAACTTTTGAAAAAAGGACTCTCGTTTTCTTCCACTTCTCCTATGAATGAGTTTTGAAGTCTTCAAAGACATTAGCCTCTTTCTGAGGAAAGTCCTCTTTAAACTGTGGCATTCTAAAAAAACAAGATAATTAACAAACTCCAGAAGAAAATCTGGACGAGGAAGAAAAAGCGACTGTTGAAAACCTTCTGTCCTTACTGGATGAGAACGAGGGTAGCGATTCTGAAGGGGAAACAAGCCATTCATTAAGAAGAATGTCTAATTTAAAAATTAGATCTACTAAAATGCCTACCCTGTCCAAACACAAATGGCTTCAAGTATTTCTAGATCTTGTACAACAGGACCTGGGGAGGGTTAACTGGAACTGGATCGGATCCAACAACTTAACCAACGCAGAGAGAGAGGCCCTACGGGAGCTAGAAGAGGCACCAGATCTAGTGATCAAAAAAAGCGACAAGGGAGGCAATGTGGTCTTATTGAGTGAGAAGCTCTATGAGGAAGAAGCACTAAGGTTACTTGGTGATAAGTCCAACTATAAAAAAACTCAGACCCCATTCCCCACCCTTGTTGATACTTTAAACACTAAACTTAATCTTGGCATGGAGATGGGCCTCCTCACTAAAAAAGAATGTCAGTTTCTTAAAGCTGAGGATATCACTATTTCAACATTTTACATAATACCCAAATTACATAAATCACAAAATATTACCAGCAACTGAGGGGCACAAGTATGGGGGCACCATGGGCTCCATCTTATGCGTGCCTCCACCTGGGCCTCTGGGAAGAGGAGGTGGTGATCAAATCCTCAATGTACCTCATTTACATCAATGATGTCCTCATGGTATGGGTGGGTTCAGCAAAACAACTTATGGACTTTGTGTCTCAACTTAACACTAATGAAAGGAACATAAGGCTGACCTACACTTACCATGGAGAGACAATACCGTTCCTAGATTTACAAATTACCAAATCAGGGGACAGGATAACCACTCGCACCTTCCGCAAAGAGACAGCAGCAAATACTCTCCTCCTAGCACAAAGCCACCATCCTAAACCACTTATTAATGGGATACCTACAGGACAGTTTTTGAGAAAAAGGAGAAACTGCTCTGAAGATGAGCAATTTCTAAAAGAGGCATGAGATGCATATCAGCGGTTCAGAGAAAGAGGGGTATCCACATTACCCTCTTACAGCCAGAGACAAGGCCTTAAAGATAAACGCGAAGACCACCTGGTAACTCAGAAAAGATACCAACAGAAAGTAAAAAATATAGAACCAGCTTTTCTTCTTTTCTTCTTATTTATATGCTTACTTGCCCATGCAATAAAATATATATAGGCAAAACTAAACGCCAACTCCGCACTAGAATTGGCGAACACATCAGCAGTATCAAAAAGGATGATGATCGTCCGATTCCCTTACATTTTTCACAATGGTGACCCCAAAGGCCTGACAGTTAAAGGGATATGTACTGAACTTGCCCCCAAGAAGGGGGGACTTCGATACTATTCTCCTTCAGAAATAGAAGATGTGGACATACTATCTGGACTCTACGGTACTGAGGGGTTTAAACACTGAATGCAGTTTACAGCCCTTTCTAGAGAAATAACATCCTTGTTAAAAATCTACTGAGCAAGACTGTGAAGCCTACTTGTACTCTTGGTCTCCGGCCCTCCTGCTTCCCTCTTGTCCATGTTTTTCCTGGTCTAATAATTTTTAATAATTTTGATTGATTTATCTGTTATTGCTTTTCTCTTTCTTATTTTTTTTCTTATTTATATTTCCCTTACCAGTAGGGTACTTATAGCTGGGAATCAGAGAAATATTCTTAGGGCAATTTACCCTCTGAGCAATTCTTTGCTGACTGCTTGATATAGAATGATCTTCATTCATTAGATTTGATTGTATAAAATTAATTCTCCTTTCATTTATTTAGTAATTGTTTGGGGTTGTTAACCCTCAACAATCGGGATACTCCCCTTCTCTTTTTGGGAAAATTATCCCTCAATGACACGAGTATGCCAGTGCACTCATTAAGTATCTCTTGCTGAATGTTTGTTCTGAGAGGAGACTCGAATGACATCTAATGATACGAGATAGAAATTACAGCATTACGTGATTATTTAAACTCTCTTCCTACTCTGGCTGAAACACATCAGCATGTCACTGGGGAACCGTTTGCTAGTTTTAATGAGTGAACTGCACAGAAAATCATAAGCTGGCTGTTGTCTCCGGTCTTGATCAGAATCGCCTGCACGGCAGTGACTATACAAGGGAGTAGTCTCTTCTTTTGTCTACAGCGCTAGGCTAATACGGAGCGGAGCTCTTAGCTGAAGTTATCTGGGGTAGAGAGTAATCAGAAGGATGACTGTTATCGCTAACGTGGTGAGAGTATCTTTAACCCACCTCCTATATATGTATATGGATACGCTCAGTCTGTTCCTGTATTACCTCCCCTGCAGACACCTTTATGAGACATACCTGCAGTGTTAATGTCTATGCTAAATACCTGGAAACTACCAACATTAAGCCAAGCTTCACCTTATTGTTTGGTTTATTTAATGCAATCCTGTCCGGTCATTGATTTGATACTTTGAGGGTCTTTGAAACTACCTCAGAAAGGCTTTTCGAATTAACTGCCTCAATTATGGTCAGGTCAGCTATTTACTCACTCATCCACCCAATATATTCCTTGCATGCTATCTGACTGAGCACACCTAATGAATAGGAGTTCCTTTCTAAATAGATTGCATTATTCAGTGCGAACAATAATCCTCCAGTTTTTTTGTTTCAAACAGTTACAGTATGCTGTACTGCTACTAGTGCTTGAAAGTGGTGACTGAGGTGTGTGTGTGTTATGCGCAGCTGCGGTTCCCCATGGTTTTAATTTATTTGACAACGTTGTCTTATTTTTAACTAGTCTGTGTAACACAGCCAATCTTGCCCCCTTTTTTTTTCTAATTATTTGTTGTGATTCTCTAAACTAATAAAGCTTGTTTGTATCATCCATAGTGTTCTGATGTTGCCCTCTTAAGAGAACTTTATTCTCTTATTTTTTGTTGTATGCTAATAGGGCAACCAGAACTGCATCCCATGGGAATCCGTGTGGATGAGGTCTGTATACAAATTGGCAATTTTGAAATTTTCTAATAAGTATTACTATAACTAACAGTTGATCCAGGCAATTACCTCCTATTTATTGCATGGTTCAGTGGTGGAGCAGATGTGCATGGAGGTACAGTGGTGGGGCAGATGAGAAAGTGGATACACTGGTGGGGCAGATGAGCAGGGTGGTACAGTGGTGGGGCAGATGAGCAGGGGGGTTACAGTGGATGGGGCAGATGTGCAGGGTAGTTCTGTGGTGCAGGGGGTTACAGTGATGGGGCAGATGAGCAGATAAGTTCAGTGTTAAAATAGATGAGAAGATGGTTCAGTGGTGGAGCAGATGTGCAAGGGGTTACAGTGGTGGGGCAGAGGAGCAGGATGGTACAGTGGCGGGGCAGATGAGCAGGATGGTACAGTGGCGGGGCAGATGAGCAGGGTGGTACAGTGGTGGGGCAGATGAGCAGGGGGGTACAGTGGTGGGGCAGATGAGCAGGGTGGTACAGTGGTGGGGCAGATGAGCTGGGAGGATACAGTGGTTGGGCAGATGAGTAGGGGGATACAGTGGTGTGGCACATGAGCGGGGGGAGTGTACAGTGGTGGGGCAGATGAGCAGGGTGGGTACAGTGGTGGGGCAGATGAGCAGGGTGGGTACAGTGGTGTAGCAGATGAGCAGGGGGATACAGTGGTGGGGCAAGATGTGCAGGGGGTTACAGTGGTGGGGCAGAGGAGCAGGATGGTACAGTGGTGGGGCAGATGAGCGGGGGGGTACAGTGGTGGGGCAGATGAGCAGCTGGGTATACAGAGGTCTGAGGTGTGAAGGTGCAGGATGTTAATTTCTCACTACTAAAGTAGTTTACAGCATTTACTTTATAAAAAATAATTTTCCTGATTGAGAGTGTGAAGTTGACATTTTTTTGTTATAAAATCGGCACGCTAAAGTTCTTTGAAAACATTTTTGGCACACTGTGCTCAAAAGTTTGTCTACCCCTGCTATACAGATTCCTTATTCATTCAAATAAAAAATTGCAGAGAAAGGGACTATCTTCAGTCCCTTTCTCTGTTTAAAAAAAAAAAAAAAGAGATGGGGTCTGTTTAGACCTCTGATATCTCACTAAGGCCCCCCCCCCCCCAGGAAAAATAAAAATATAACTGTAAAAGAGAAAAAAAAAAAAGAAAAAACCTAGTAAGACCCAGTGGCGGCTGGTGCTGAATGTTTTTTTTTGGGGGGGGGGGGCAACAAACAAAATCATATAAAAACAAAAAGTGTAGCGCTATAATGTTTCGGTCAGCAGCATTGGAATATGCTGAGTGACCAACAGTGTATATCAAAAATTAGGTTATATTAGACCACAAATAAAAGAACAATGAACCAGTGGGAAATCTAATATTCCAAAGAAAACCACTATTATCATGTCCTTTGTGAGAAAAACGATGTGAATCAAAGTATGCGTCACACAAGTTAAACCCAAATCCCTATAACAAAACACAGGCCTATAGGGGTGGGGATAAGTGGTAAGTCCCTGAGGTGAGGACAGTTCATTTAGTCAAACGGAGACCTCTTGGAACAATGTTGTTATTAGTGGACTCCTCCAATGATCAGCCCAGTGCAAAAGTAACGTAAAATGCCCTTACCGGACGCGGTGGACTCACAGGCCATACAGCGGTGAGTCATACGAGCTTGAACCGTGTGACACGGTAGGGTTATAGCTGGTCTGCAATAGAATGATCTTGAGAAGAACTCCAATCATGAACAGTCTCCCGGTTCATCCTCCAGCACTCACTTGGGTCTCAAGTAGTTTGAGATAGGGGAAATAGAAGAAACAAGGCTCCACATAGTGTAAATTCCGGTTGGTTAGGAAATTTATTGTATAAAAAATTCCAGCGAAAAGTTCCAGATAAAAACAAACTTCATAAAAACATAAAAAATTGTATTTAGCGAAGTAGACAGATGGTTTAAGGTAGCGTCCTACACCCGACGCGTTTCGTCTGAAAAGACATCAACTGGGGTACACAACAAACAAAATCCCCCCCCCACCCCAGGTCTGACCGCACTCTGCCTCTTCACAGTGACAGCCCCCCCCCGCACTCACCCCTCCACAGCTTCCTCACCTTCTCCCTGCCAATCCGATCTGTCCTGATTGGCCAGGGGGAGAAGCCGGAAGACAATAGCAAATATTCATTTGCTATTGTCACTAGTGGGTGGGTTCGGGGTGCAATGCTCTACACCCCGAGCCCAACCATTTTCAAGTCAACTAGAGCCTCAGGCTCTAATCATGTGGCTTGAAAGAAAGAAAAAAAAAAACCTCATGCAAACATATGAGTCCGGCGACCTGCAGAGGGTCGGCACCCCTAATGGACCGGCTACTCCTGGTAAGGCCCCTTTCACATGGAGTGGACTCTATCAAACAGATGCGTCTGCTCAGCAGGGGATCTGTCTGCTGATCCCTGCTGAGCAGGCGCATTGCAGGTCCGCTCCGCTGATGCAGAGCAGACACGGACACAGCCCGCTGTTCTCTATGGGGCAGTTGCATGTAAACAGACTGCCTGTCCATTTCCATCGGGTACCATCCAATCTGCTAGATGGATGGGGAATGGGATCCCCATCCCTCTGTTTTTAGCGGACCGGATCGGATGCAGATGGGTGTAAACACACACGTCCATTTACATCAGCCTCTCAATAGAGAACAATGGGTGGTCTGATTGGGTCTGCCTGAAAAACAGACAGGCAGACCCGATCGTCTGCTTGTGTGAAAGGGGCCTAAGGCCTTGTTCACACAGGGCATACACAGCGTACGTTTACAGGGATGCACAGGTGTTCCATGCATCTCTGTGCAGGCAGTCCCTTTGATGTCTTTTGGGATGTAGCAACTGCACGAACAGAGCCGTTGCTCCTAATTTTACATCCATGTAGGTCCGCATGCATGTCCCTGAGCTCACACTGTTCGGGGTCATGTACCCACACGGATGTCAGATTGGGAACAGCAGCTATGCCTGTGCAACCGTTGCATCCCAATTGACATAAATGGGACTGCCTGTACGAGGATGCACGGAACACCTGTGCATCCCTGTGCAGGTAAACATGGCCCTCCATGGGTATACACTTTCGTATGCCACATGTGAACGATGCTTTAGTAGTAATTTAGCAGGAACTTTGTAAGTTATGACTTGTTTGTGTAATAATGATTTTATTGTATATTCAAACCCCTCAGATCAAGTAAAAGCGAACGTGGTTCTCTCGAGCACATTCCCTATTGGGAATGGAACATGACAGGGGTGTCCATTGTCCCCCCTCCTTTTTGCCCTTTCCCTAGAGCTGTTTCTCTGCACAGTAAGATTAAATCCGGATATAGCAGGGCTTCAAGTGGGCAGTTCTTGCTGTAAAATATCAGTGTATGCAGACAGATCTTCTATTCTCCTTAAAAAACCCTGGAATCTCTTTACCAAACCTCCTTCGAGAATTTAAGTTATACGGGGCAATCTCCCATCTAAAGATAAACTTTTTTAAGTCTGAGGCTATGGGCGTTGCAGTCCCCCCTCACACCCTACTTGACCTACAAACCAATTTTCGTTTTAAATGGACCAACACGGCACTAAAATATCTAGGCACGAAGATTCCACCTGACATATCACGCACGTTTGACCTTAATTTTCCCCCTGTATTCACCAAGACTCGCATCCTGCTGGAGAAGTGGCACACAGGTCTCCATTCCTGGTTTGGAAGATGCAACCTCATTAAAATGAGCATACTACCCAAATTCATTTACCTCAGCCAAGCCCTGCCTATCCAGCTACCACCCTCCTTTTTCAAGCAAGAACAGGTCCTCTTCACCAGATTTGTATGGGCGCATAAAAAAAACCTGGCTACGTCAATCACAAATGACGCTCCCCAAACACAACGGAGGACTAGCGCTACCTGACATACGACAATACTACTTAGCCTCCCACCTGGAGCGTATACTTGACTGGGGACGAAATAAGACATCAAAACTCTGGGTACAAGTTGAACAGTCCCAAACTCACATACCATTAAAAGGCGCGTTATGGCGCTACAGTGATTTACCCCCAGAACTGAAGTCACACCCGCATAGGCCTAGCCATTTAGTCACCATCCACACATCCCTCACGTCTAAAAACTCCCCACTGTAACCGGGCTTACACCCTACGGAATATCCCACTCTCGGAGACTCGTACTACGACCATGCAGCCAAATTTGTCATTGATGGGAAATGGCCATCCATCCTAGAATTGACTGACCCGACGGGAACCTTTCAACTCACTTTCCTGGAGAGCAGTGCAACTACACAACTTCCTCCATTCCCTCCCTAGACCCCAAGACTTTGTGTGCCAGCAAACGTCGTTCGAGTACCTCTGTTCAGGTATCGACCCGTTGGCTCACATATTATCCCAAACGTATACTCTGGTAAACACTCCAAAAGAACAGCCACAATTGCCCTGTCTGACCAGATGGGAAAGAGACCTAAACTGTTCTCAGCAGTACAAAAGCAACGTATCATCACTCTTGCCCTTAAATCTTCCCTCTGTACTAAAATGCAAGAGACAAATTTTAAGTTGCTTTCCCGCTGGTATCTAACACCCACCAGACTACAGAGATGCTTTCCCCCTGCCTCGAGCCGGTGTTGGCACTGTGCTGAGGAGGAGGGAACTTTGATCCATATCCTCTGGTCCTGTCCTAAAAGATTTTTGGGGAGAAGTCTGCGGTATTACGCAGAAGTTCACAGAATACGTCATCCCAGATGATGCTGCATTCTTTCTACTGCATCACTCTAAGGTTCCTACCGAAACATATAAGTCGCTCTTATGCCACTTACTCAATGCAGCAAAGTCGTGTATCCCCCTCTCCGTTGGAAACGCCCCCCCCCCAGCCATTGCAAATTGGCTGAGGAAGGTGGAGGAAGTGAAGAAAATGGAGGATTTGATCCTCAGTGCACAATATAAACAAGAGGCCCATAAGAAAACCTGTGATATATGGAATGTCTTTATCCATTCTGATGAGGGGTGGCACCTGTTGGGGTCATAGCCCATCCCTGTCTCTCTCGAGAATCCACAAAACTCGGTTACCACCATTTCTTCTTCTCTTCTTCTTTCTTACCCTTTCCCCCCTCCCTGTCACACTCCTTCCTTCACCTACCCCATCCCCACCTCAATAAAGTTCTTGATTCCCCCTGCTTAAGAAAAGACGGAAAAGTAAGGGGGGGGGGAGAGCCCCGACATTATGATATCCACGCGAGCATTTATCTCGACTAGTGTGAACTCTGACGGAGATAAACACTTGGCCCAATATTTCATTTTAGCACATGAACTGTAAAATGTTTTGAATGTACAGTCAGGTCCATAAACATTGGGACATCGACACGTTTCTAATCTTTTTGTCTCTATACGCCACCACAATGGATTTGAAATGAAACGAACAAGATGTGCTTTAACGGCAGACTTTCAGCTTTAATTTGAGGGTATCCAAATCATTCCTACATCCAAATCAGGTGAACGGTGTAGGAATTACAACAGTTTGTATATGTGCCTCCCACTTTTTAAGGGACCAAAAGTAATGGGACAATTGGCTGCTCAGCTGTTCCATGGCCAGGTGTGTGTTATTCCCTCAATATCCCATATACAAGGATCAGATAAAAGGTCCAGAGTTAATTTCAAGTGTGCTATTTGCATTTGGAATCTGTTGCTGTCAACTCTCAATATGAGGTCCAAAGAGCTGTCACTATCAGTGAAGCAAGCCATCATTAGGCTGAAAAAACAAAACAAACCCATCAGAGAGATGGCAAAAACATTACGTATGGCCAAATCAACTGTTTGGAACATCCTTAGAACGCACCGGTGAGCTCAGCAATACCAAAAGACCCGGAAGACCACAGAAAACAACTATGGTGGCTGACCGAAGAATTCTTTCCCTGGTGAAGAAAACACCCTTCACAACAGTTGGCCAGATCAAGAACACTCTCCAGGAGGTAGGTGTATGCGTGTCAAAGTCAACAATCAAGAGAAGACTTCACCAGAGTGAATACAGAGGGTTCACCATAAGCTGTAAACCATTAGTGAACCTCAAAAACAGGAAGGCCAGATTAGAGTTTGCCAAACAACATCTAAAAAAAACCTTCACAGTTCTGGAATAACATCCTATGGACAGATGAGACCAAGATCAACTTGTACCAGAGTGATGGGAAGAGAAGAGTATGGAGAAGGAAAGGAATTGCTCATGATCCAAAGCATACCACCTCATCAGTGAAGCATGGTTGTCGTATTGTCATGGCGCGGGCATGTATGGCTGCCAATGGAACTGGTTCTCTTGTATTTATTGATGATGTGACTGCTGACAAAAGCAGTAGGATGAATTCTGAAGTGTTTCGGGCAATAGTATCTGCTCTTACTCAGCAAAATGCTTCAGAACTCATTGGACAGCGCTTCACAGTGCAGATGGACAATGACCCGAAGCATACTGCGAAAGCAACCAAAGAGTTTTTTAAGGCAAAGAAGTGGAAAGTTATGCAATGGCCAAGTCAATCACCTGACCTGAATCCAATTGAGCATGCATTTCACTTTCTGAAGACAAAACTGAAGGGAAAATGCCCCAAGAGCAAGCAGGAACTGAAGACAGTTGCAGTAGAGGCCTTGCAGAGTATCACCAGGGATGAAACCCAGCGTTTGGTGATGTCCTATGCGTTCCAGACTTCAGGCTGTAATTGACTGCAAAGGATTTGCAACCAAGTATTAAAAAGTGAAAGTTTGGATGATTGTTAATCTGTCCCATTACTTTTGGTCCCTTAAAAAGTGGGAGGCACATATACAAACTGTTGTAATTCCTACACCGTTCAACTGATTTGGATTTAAATACCCTCAAATTAAAGGTGAAAGTCTGCAGTTAAAGCACATCTTGTTAGTTTCATTTCAAATTCATTGTGGTGGTGTATAGAGCCAAAAAGATTAGAATTGTGTTGATGTCCCAATATTTATGGACCTGACTGTATTTAACCTCTGCATAATCTATGTAACCATGGTAATGTACACACTCATGATTGTATTGTGGGGTCCTCACGGCTGTTTGGAGTTGAATAAAAATTTGTATTTGAAAAAAATAATGATTTTAGTGTATTTTTAGTGAAAATAGCCATATGATGAACATTTGCGCAATTATTGAGGGGCCCAAAAAATCTGTAGCCCTTTTTTTTTTTTTTTTTTTTTTTTACAGGTCATGTGCTTTCAGAAAATGTATGGTTTGGGGGATCTTTTACAAATTCTGAAAGCTGTAAGTGAAAAAGGAAAACCTCCAGATTTTTAGAGAACTTTTTATTCCCTTATCATACATCATGGGACACAGAGCCTAAGTAATAACTTAATGAGTTGTGGGCCACCTTCAGGTGATGGACACTGGTATTCCCAATACAGGAAGTTCACTCCCCTATATAACCCCTCCTCCTTCCAGGAGTACCTCAGTTTTTTCGTCAGTGTCTCTAAGGTGTTGGTCAAAAGTGAAGATGTGCTCTGAGGAGCTCCACTGGAGGGATCCATGCTGGATTTAAATAACCTCCACAGACCGGATCCATCCAAGCCACTGAGGCCACAGGATGGTACCCAGGGCCTCGCATAGAAGAACATGGGTTTTGCCTGTAACGCCTCTCTTTGAGGGCTGGACCCCAGGACTCTTTTTGGTCATGCTACATTACCTAAAGTTGCTCCTAAGGGGTGCTATACAGGTCCAAAGGAGTGGAACCCCTGTAATCGAGACCCTGATCATTGAAGGTTTACTAATGCAGCCCGCCGTGATGGGTGAAGCTTAAATCTGTCTGTTTTCTGCAGTATCCTGCAGCGAGGAAAGGGTAAAGGAAGAAACCTAGGAACTGTAAAGTCCACCTATGCCTTTTTCTTCCATATACATTAAAAAAATGTAAAAAAAAAAAATAGAAAAACATTATAATGCCTTAAAATCTCCACTAGAAGGAGTAAAAATACTCACACCTGGGTACATTGCTTCTCAGCAGCTCTGTGTCCAGCTTCAACAGCGTGTGTCCCCCAGCAGCCAGGAGGGGGTTCGTAATTGAACAAGGTGTTCCTCTCCCCCCAAATGGGAAAACTAAGGGGCTGGGGGTACAGCATTTTATTATGTACTATGGCTCAGGCTGAAACGGAATATTAAGCCTCAACTGCGGAGTTAAATCCCCCCCACCCCCCGGACATAATGACATTTAGTATGTTTTACCTGCCTGTTTTACCTGCCTTTTAGATAAAGCCTTGTTGCGCCCCATGTTCATGTGGAAACCTGCCAAGAGTGCCAGACGGCAGTTGCAGCCTCCTCCCCATCGGGTTTGCATTACAGACCCGAATGCGGTGCCATCCGTGAGTGCGGACTAAGGTTCATTTTGAAAAAAGGTGGAGGGCGGGTCACTGGAAGGGGCGTGGCATAAGGCAGGTGGCGCAGTGTGCGGGACTCAGCTTCCACGTGGAGCACACGCTGGGACATCAATCAGACTCACACCTGAAGTTTCTTTATAAAACAGATGCTCTCATTATCAGAAGGTCTCTATCAGAGCAGCTGAAGAGAAGAAGTCTGTCACAGAGGACACAGGAGCGCTGGGGCACGTAAGGGGTGTATGCAGGAATTTCCAGCACAGGAAATACATTGTTACTCAGCATCAAGCTGATCTTTATGGTGCCATTGTTTTGCTTGACTATTGCTCAGGAATATTGCTATATTTTCCTAGCGTGCCTTTGCTTTTGTGCTTAGCACTATGGCTTCCAGAGTTACCACAAAGGTACCAAAAATCCCACCCCCAGGCGCTGGGAACTTCAGTCATGCCTCCACCCTGTCATCCTCTCCGGAGATACCAGATATGGCAAGCCAGGGTGAGTCACTGAAACCAATTGGTGGTGCAACTGCTTTTCACACTTCAGCCCCTGTATACGTGACTGATGATGCATTTTCCTCTGCCCTGCAGGGCCTAGAAGGAAGATTACCGGCTTTAATCGCATCCTCCATCCAAATGGATAGGAAGCGTGCTAGATCCCCCACCTCAATCCCTTTACCAAGGGAACAGTGGGTACAGGATGAGGTATTATGCTCAGGCGATCACGTGGAAAAACAAGCCGATTATTCCTCTGTGGAGGAAACAGTTGATGAACCTTTTTCAACCTTGCAATCTGAGAGATTGATGGTACAAACTCTTACGGAGATGGTTTCGTTCCACTTTCATGCTACCCCTAACCGAGTCAGCTGAAAGTTCGGTTTCTTCCATGGGTTCTTTAAAACCTTTACAGCCTTTTCATGCGTTTCCGGTCCATGCATTACTAGAAAAGCTTATTTATGCTAAATGGGATCACCCGGATAAGCATTTTCTCCCTGCAAAGAGATTCTCAGTTCTCTATCCCATGGAGGAGAAATTCACCAAAAGATGGAATGTACCAGCAGTTGACGCTGCAATTTCCAGTGTGAATAAAAGTTTAACTTGTCCAGTAGACAATGCACAAATGCTTAAAGATCCAACAGATAAAAAGTTGAAATTCCTGTTAAAATCCTTTTTCCTTGGCAGGGGCCGTTACTCAGCCTGCAGTCACTGCAATAGGCATCTGTAAGTCCCTAAAGGACCAGTTCAAAGAGGCCCTGGCGGCGGGCGGCTCTCGTTCTGGGAGGGCGTCATATGACAGCCCTCCATTTAAACAGGGAATGTGTGCGCATCCCTGTTCCTTCGGTAATGGCGTGTCATGGAGACACCGCTCGCCATCGGGGGGGTGAACAGCCATTGGGGATGGCTGTTTACCACGTGATCGGCCGTGATGAAGTCACGGCCGATCACAGGGGGTACTGCCCCACTTTGCACTGCGCATGCATGCGATCTTGAGCGCGCTGCGCGTGCAAGTCGGTGGCGCCGTGTTCCCGGGAACACAGCTTGTCACCGACGCTGGTAAACAGCCATTAGCTGTCGGAAAGGATCACAGCCGATCACTAAATGTCAACAAACCACGGTAACAAGATGTTACCGGGTTCTCCTCCTCACATACCGATCGTGTGTGAGAAGGAGATTGTGGTAACATCTCATTACCGCTTACAGTGTACACCACTCACACTGATTGCCCCCCCAATAAATAGGACCTGTCACCACCCATCAAAGTACCAGAGTACCTGTCACAGTCCATATGAGTAGCTGAGCACCTGTCACTGCCCTTCAAAGTACCCGAATACCAGTCACCAGCCCATCGGAGTACCCGAGTACCTATCTATAGCTTATCAGAGTAACCGAGTACCTGTCCCCAGGCCATCAGAGTAACCGAGTACCTGTCCCCAGGCCATCAGAGTAACAGAGTACACTGAGTATACGTTGGGGTGTTTGCTTTCCAAAATGGGGTCATTTTGTGGGCAATTCCATTGTCCTGGTGCTCCAGGGCCTTCAAAAGTGTAATAGGTGGTTGAGAAATGAGATGTGTCATTTATGCTCGTAGAACCCCTGAAGGTGCTACTTCAATGTTGGTCCTTTGTATGTGGCCAGGCTGTGTAAAAGTATCACACATGTGGCATCTCCATACTCGGAAAGAGTAGCAGAATGTATTTTGGGGTGTAATTTGTTGTATGCATATGCTGTGTGTGAGAAATAACCTGATAATTTGACAATTTTGTAAAAAAAAAAAAAATCTTCATTTTGCAAAGAATTGTGGGAAAAATTTACAACTTAAAAAAACTCACCATGCTACTTACTAAAAAGGGGTCATTTGGGGGGGTATTTGTACTTTCCTGACTTGTTAATGTCTCAAGAAATGAGATTCACCTGATGTACTGAAGGCCTGATCAGATGTGATCAGTTTTCAGTGATTGGCACCATAGTTTGTAGACTCTATAACTTTCACAAAGACCAAATAATATACACTAATTTGGGTTATTTTTACCAAAGATATGTAGCAGTATAATTTTTTGCCAAAATTTATGAAGAAAAATTACTAATTAGCAAACTTTTATGACCGAAACAAAGAAAAGGGCATTTTTTCCACAACATTTACAGTCTTTTTTTATTTATAGCACAAAAAATAAAAAACCCACTAGTGATTAACCCTTTCATGACTATTTTTGACATTTGGTGTTTACAAGCTAAAATCCGTATTTTTTGCTAGAAAATTACTTAGAACCCCCATTATATATGTTTAGCAGAGAATCTAGAGAATAAAATGGCGATTGTTGCAATATTTTATGCCACACGGTATTTATGCAGCGGTGTTTTAAACACAACTTTTTGGGAAAAGGTACACTTTCATGAATTTAAAAAAAAGAAACAGTAAAGTTAGCCCAATTTTTTTGGTTTAATGTGAAAGATGATGTTACGCCGAGTAAATAGATACCAAACATGTCCCGCTTTATAATTGCACGCACTCGTGGAATGGCGACAAACTACGGTACCTAAAAATCTCCATAGGCGACGCTTTAAATTTTTTTTTTACGGTTACCAGGCTAGAGTTACAGAGGACGTCTAGTGCTAGAATTATTGCTCTCACTCCGACGATCGCGGCCATACCTCACATGTGTGATTTGAACACCGTTTACATATGCGGGTGCGACTTCCGTATGCGTTTTCTTTGCTGCGCAAGCTCACAGGGGCGCTTTAAATTTTTTTTTTCTTATTTTATTTTTATATTGTGTTTAAAAAAAAAATTTGATTACTTTTATTGCTGTCACAAGAAATGTAAACATCCCTTGTGACAGCAATAGGTGGTGACAGGTACTCTTTATGTAGGGATAAAGACCCCCGATCCCTCCTTTGCACTTCAAAGTATTCAGATCGCCGTTTTCGGCGATTCTGAATACTGTATATTTTTTTTTAAAACTGGCGCCTTTGGCAGCCGCGTAAACGGGAAGTGATGTCATGACGACGCTTCCGTGTTTACATTCAGGAGTCTGGAACAAAGCAGTTTCCGGCTTTGTTCCAGTCGGTGGCTAGCCGCCGGAGGCGGCGGATTGTTGATCGGGTCTCCCGGTGGATCGGGAGGCTCGTTGAGAGCGGCAGGAGGGGGGGACGTCCCCTCCCGCTCCTCCGGTATAACAGCCGAGCGGCTTTTAGCCGCATTGGTTGTTATCCCTGGAAAGGCTCTAAAAAAACGGTACCGGGATGATGCCTGCAGCTGCAGGCATCATCCCAGTATAACCCCGAAAGCCGAGGTCGCACATCTGCGTACGGCCGGCGGGAAGGGGTTCAATACCACCAATAGAAAGCTCTATTTGTGTGAAAAAAGGACGGGTACAGTGTTGCATGACTGAGTAATTGTCATTCAAACTGTGAGAGCACTGAAAGCTGAAAAATGGTCTATACATATGTATATACAATCCGTGGCTCTATCCAACTTTATATTTATTCTAATTCCATCTAATTTAATTTAATCTAATCCAATCTTATTTCAATTTAATTTAATCTATTTCATTTCGTTGAAAATTAGATTTAATTCATCTTAATTTATTATTTATTTTATATACCTATCCTACTAAGAAAATATACTAAAATTAGTGTTCATTCTCTCACCTTAAATGACTATCATCACTATTATTGTATTATATTATATCATCATCATCATTCACCATTTTTTATCTAATTTGTTGTTCATCATTATCTAATTAACTAATTTGGTATAACGACTCTGTTATCCCTTTCTTTGGTGTCTATTAAATAGCCTCTGTATGTACAGGTAGGGGCATCCTAATTACAGCTATACCTGAAATGTACAAAACAATTATATGTACTATATATATGTGGTTCTAACAAACCCTTTTAAATTACATTGGTAGTGTACGTAGGGGACCAGTTCCGATAATATACGGGAGTCCAAGTACACATACCTCTGTATTTTTATACGGATATTTTTAATACTGCAATTTTATTACTGAACTTGAATCATTTAATTACATACATGTGTATATGTGTGTATTTTTTTTATACTAATTTTAGTGCATCTCTTGCTTGTCTTCTAATACATGTGTCCATGATCCTATTTTTTAGTTACAGCTAGGGAACCATTTCCCCTTTTTTTATAATAGCCTTTTTTACATCTCACTAGTATCTATTTATATAATATTTGCTTAGTACTATTTATGCCTAGCATCCGACAATTGACTATATCCCCCCCAACCCCCCCCCCCTTCTTGTGTTATTATATTTATTATTTCTCCTTTAGAGGCTCCACTGTGAATCAAGTGTCCCTTTTAATCCATCGCCCAGATGTTTTTGTCCGGCTTTTGCCTCTACCTTTATCTCTGGCAAAATGGAGGCTATTTACTACAGTTTGTCAATCTCGTGCGCCAATGGGCGCACGGGAAATGACGTCATGACTGCACTTCCGCCCCGTGGACCACAACACGGAAGCGGTGGAGCGGCGTGCGTTCCACTCGGCTCTATGGAGCATAGGAACATGTAACCGGCCAGAAACTGCCAGCAATGGATGCCGGAAAACTACAGTCCCCACAGAGGCACCGTGCCTGAACAAAAGAGCCGCCATTTGCCATGTACACTATAAGGTATGATGCTTGATTCTTGATCCTAGATTATAGATTTCTGATCTTTGTCCTCTGATGCCTGCTATTCAAAAGAGAGGGGAGGGGTGTTCCAAGCAATATCGGATATGCCTTGGCTCACCTACATAGCGACATTTGCAGGACAATCTCAGTTTGCCTGCCATTGGATGCATACAGCTTTGAATATATGTATGGCTGTCAATTAAAATTAAAATCAAAACTAAAATGAAGACTAAAACTACAATCAAATTTAAATTTAAATCATATTAAAAATAAAAATTAAACTAAAATATAAATACACTATTGTCTTACAATAACGAATCCAAGGCCCATCCTTCTCGTAGGACCGCCCACCAATTAAGGGAGGGGTTTCAGCACCAATCTGAAGAGTCTTTTTCAGATGGACATATGTATAAAGACTAACAGGAGACTAGCACCACCAAGGCTCTGATGAAGAAGGGACACCTTCGAAGCGCGTTAGCCAGCAGTAGTCCGTACGTCCTCTTCCTAGGACCTGGAAAAACTGCCATTATTGGACCAATCGCTTCTGTGCCTGTATACAATGCGATTTTTTTTCTCCTACCTTTGTGAGTAGATTTTAATCTCTGTTTTTAATTAATAAATTTATCAAGGATAATGCACTAGGCTGGTGCGCTCTCTCTCTTTCTTATTACTATTAGGATAATCCCATCCTGAAGAGCAGCAAGGCCGAAACCCATAGTCCTTCTTGAACCTTTGGGATCATTTAGCCAATACACCTGTGCGCAAGAGTATTTAGCATCTATAAAGCTCAAAATTGGTCTGGGTAGGAAGGGGGTGTAAGTGCACTGTATTGAGGTGGTTAAGGAGGTCCCTGCACAACAGGCCCGTGAGTTGGCCGAACTACCAAAGGCATTGTTTTGCCATAGACGCTATGAAAAACTCTTTTCACCAGGCGTCCTGCCTTGCGCTAGTACACAAGTGTAGCACCCTTTGGTTAAACAATTGGTCAGCCGATGCACCTTGCAAAAGGCTTCTGAATAGTTTCCCTTTTCATGGGGAGCGACTATTTTAAGGATGAGTTGGATAAATACGTCCAAAGGATTTCTAGTGGAAAGAGTACTCTTTTGCCAGTCAAAAGAAAGTATAAACGTCCTTCATTTAAACAGACTTTTCCTCTTGCACCAGGGGCATCCACCTCTACGCAGTGGCGACTGCCTCCGCCATCAGACTCCAGAGGAAAACGTCAGGCCCAGGCACAAAAGAAGACCTGGGGCCGGGAATCTGCAAAGCAGAATACTAAAGCCTCATCGTGAAGAGGCGCCCCCCCCCCCCCTGCCAGAGTGGGGGGAAGACTTCTGCAATACTCAGAAGTCTGGCAAAAGGAAATTCAGGACAGATGGGTCATCTCCACAGTGTCTCTCGGATACAAACTAGTATTTTGGGAGTTTCCACCGTCTCCTTTTCTGAGATCAAACGTTCCCAAAGATCCAGGGAAAAAGCAATCTCTCTTTCAAGCATTAGACCGATTATTGGCTCAGGGGGTGATCATACAGATCACCACAGAAAAGTAAGGTTTGGGGTTTTATTCAAACCGGTTTACTGTACCAAAACGAAATGGAGATGTCAGACCCATTCTTGATCTAAAGAATCTAAATCAGTTCCTGAAAATCCGCTCCTTTCGCATGGAGTCGATCAGGTCAGTAGCTTCTATCCTACAAGGAAAATAACTTCTGGCGTCCATCGACAGCAGGGATGCATATCTGCATGTCCCTATATTTCCAGCTCACCAAAGGTTTCTGCAATTCGAAGTAGAACAGCAGCACTTTCAGTTTGTAGCCTTGCCCTTCGAGCTAGCTACAGCACCCTGGGTGTTCACAAAAGTGCTGGCGTCACCTCTAGCCAGGTTAAGGGCACAGGGCATAACAGTCTTGGCGTACCTAAATGATTTATTGCTAATAGACCAGTCAGTAGCTCGCTTGGAGCAAAGTGTACACATTACAACCAGTTTCCTGGAAAGTCCTGGGTTGGATTCTCAACCTAGAAAAGTCTTCCTTAAAACCGCTAAAAAAGCTGGAGTATTTGGGCCTGCTCATAGACACAGCCCAGAAAAAGGTGTTTTTGCCTCAGGCAAATATCAACCCTGTATGAGAGCTGGTGCGGAATGGTCAGGTCGAAAGGAGATCCCTCAATTCGCCTTTGCATGAGGTTGTTAGGAAAGATGATGGCTTCGTTCGAAGCAGTTCCCTATGCCCAGTTCCATTCGAGACTGTTGCAAAACAGTATCCTGTCTGCTTGGAACAAAACGATCCAAGCTTTGGACTAGCCAATGCGGCTGTCCCCAAGGGTGTCCCAAAGCCTCAATTGGTGGTTACTAACACAGAATCTGCTGAAAGGAAATTACTTCAGACCAATTATCTGGAAAGTAGTAGCGACAGATGCCAGCCTTTCAGGCTGGGGAGCAATACTAGAGAAGACGACTGTCCAGGGACAGTGGTCAAGAACCGAAAGAGCCTTGCCCATCACATCCTAGACATTCGGCAGTGCGTCTGGCTCTAAAGGCGTGGACTTCCAGGTTAAGGGATTGTCCTGTCAGGATCCAATCCGACAATGCCACAGCTGTGGCCTATATCAATCACCATGGGGGCACCAGGAATCTTTCAGCGCAGAGAGCGGTGAACCATATTCTAACATGGGCAGAGAGGAATGTTCCATCCTATCAGCAGTCTTCATTCCGGGAGTAGAAACTTGGCAGGCGGACTACTTAAGTCGCCAGCAGTTATTCCCGGGGGAATGGTCTCTTCACCCCGACCTTTTTCAGGCTGTTTGGCAAAGATGGGGGACTCCGGACGTAGCTCTTCTAGCATTCAGATGCAACATCAAGTTGGTCAACATTGTGTCCAGGACAAGGGATCCACTCGCATGCGGACCTGATGCGTTGGTGACCCCATGGAATCAGTTCTCACTGATCTATGCATTCCCCCCATTCAGTTGCTACCTCGAGTTCTTTGCAGAATCAAGCTGGAAAGAAAGCCAGTAATTCTGGTAGCACCAGCATGGCCCAGAAGGTCATGGTATGCAGAAATCGTAAAGATGGCAGTGGAAGATCCAAATTCCCTTCCACTAAGGCCAGACCTGCTCTCACAGGGGCCGATATTCCATCATACTTTACGAACGCTAAATTTGGCGGCTTGGCTATTGAAACCCACATTCTGAAGAAACGTGGGCTTTCCGGGTCAGTTATCTCTACTGATTAATGCAAGGAAGCCAGCTTCCAGAACTATATGTTAGAGTCTGGAGAGATTATGTTTCCTGGTGTGAATCCAAGGGTTGGCACCCTCGGAGATATATCATAGGCAGAATTCTTGCCTGTCTACAATTAGGGGTAGAGATGTTGGCCATGAGTACTATTAAGGGCCAAGTCTCTCAGCCTTATCAATCTTATTTCAAAGATCGCTTGCCACGCATTCTTTAGTCCGGGGGTTTCATGTAAGGATTGATGCAGATTAATCCGCCAGTTAAATCACCTTTGAGCCCTTGGGACTTGAACTTAGTTTTGTCAGTGTTACAAAAACAGCCATTTGAACCAATACAGCATATTCCCTTCTGACAAAGAAGCTGGTGTTCTTGGTTGCTATATACTCAGCAAGGAGGGTTTCAGAATTGGCTGCTCTTTCTTGTAAAGAGCAATACTTGCATATACACAAGGAGACAAAGTGGTGTTACGCACTCGTCCAGACTTTTTACCAAAAATGGTTTCAGGTTTTCACCTGAACCAAGATATTGTCCTGCCATCGTTTTTTCCAAAACCATGTTCCAGGGAAGAAAAGTCACTACATTGTCTTGATGTGGTGAGAGCAGTGAAAATCTATTTAAATATAAAGACTGAATTCACCAAGGGAAAATTGAAGATGAATAGTGGCGCTGATCCCCAGGTGGTGGGGAAATGTAGAACACTCCTATACAGCCAGTGAACTGGATATGGATGTGTACTAGATGATACACTCTAATGAATCAATTACTACTAAATGAGGAAAATAAAATATTATTGCCCAAAATTAAATTATATATCTGAGCTAATGAACTGCAAAAAGAATTAATGTATATACAAATCACCCTGTGAAAGTGGTAAGAGATATATATATCCCAAAAAACTCCATGAATACTGAAAAGAAAAATACAGCAACCAAAAAATGTGTACTGAATAGTCCCAATAAATCGTGAAACAAAAAATGAAGAAAGTCCAAAAGAAAAGTCCAACAGAAGTGAAGGTGACCCTGAAAACTGCTCAGCTGCGTCTCAAACCATCCACCACACCTCTGTGACGTGATTCCACTCCCTTCTGAAATTTAAACTCATCAGCTATTAAGGCCTCTCACTCTCGTGTTTGGCCTGACAGAGCCTCTAACCCACTATCATGGGGGTCAGCATGTGAGCATACACATTCACAGCTCCATAGATTAAACGATTTCTTTATGTTGGTGGTGTGACATATAAATAAAAGAAGCTCCAATAGTGTAATACCATTTAAAAGATTTAATCACACATAAAAACAACTTCAATGAACTCACATTTGAAAATAAAACCAGTAAGCAAATCACTTCACAACATACGGGAATATCTCACGGCAAAGCATGCGAGGGCAATTGAAAATACAACAGGCGGCCACGGCGGACCCAGGAAGTGTGTGCGCTCACGTTCGTCTCACCCGTCCGCAGCACTCGTCCCTCCACTGGTCCTCCGCTCCGTCCCCCTTCACTCCTTCCTTTATCACTCGTGTAGAATCGCCGTGTAGCCACGATTCGGCTTACTGACTTGCTTACTGGTTTTATTTTCAAATGTGAGTTCATTGAAGTTGTTTTTATGTGTGATTAAATCTTTTAAACGGTATTATACTATTGGAGCTTCTTTTATTTATATGTCACACCACCAACATCACAGGTGGGTTTGCTTTAAGAGCATATTAAATAAGGGCATTAGCCAATGTATCCCATTGGGTAATAAATTTAAAAGAGCGAACAAACATCCTGGATGGCTTAACTCCAATGTAAAAATGCATATAAAAGCAAAGGAGAAGGCCTTAAAAAAATACAAGGTTGAGGGATCATCCTCAGCATTCAGAATTTATAAAGAATGCAATAAGAAATGTAAGGGTGCAATTAGGATGGCTAAGATAGAACATGAAAGACACATAGCGGAGGAGAGCAAAAAAAATCCCAAGAAATTCTTTAAGTATGTAAACAGTAAAAAAGGGAGGACAGACCATATTGGCCCCATAAAGAATGAGGAAGGACATCTGGTTACAAAGGATGGGGAGATGGCAAAGGTATTGAATTTATTCTTCTCCTCAGTCTTCACGAGTGAATCGGGGGGCTTCAGTAACCAAAACTGCAGTGTTTATCCTCATGACACAACAAAGGAAGCCCCTACATGGTTAACAGAGGACGGAATTAAAATTAGACTTGAGAAACTTAACATTAATAAATCACCGGGACCAGATGGCTTGCATCCGAGGGTACTTGGGGAACTCAGTCAGGTGATTGCCAGACCGTTGTTCCTAATTTTTACAGACAGTCTATTGACTGGAATGGTACCAGCTGATTGGAGAAAAGCCAATGTAGCACCAATATTTAAAAAGGGCCCAAAAAACATCCCTGGGAATTACAGACCAGTTAGCCTAACATCAATAGTATGTAAACTCTTGGAGGGGATGATAAGGGACTATATACAAGATTTTAGTAATAATAATGATATCATTAGCAGTAATCAGCATGGATTCATGAAGAATCGTTCTTGCCAAACCAATCTATTAACCTTCTATGAGGAGGTGAGTTGCCATCTAGATAAAGGAAGGCCCGTAGACGTGGTGTATCTGGATTTTGCAAAAGCATTTGACACAGTTCTCCATAAACGTTTACTGTACAAAATAAGGTGCGTTGGCATGGACCATAGGGTGAGTACATGGATTGAAAACTGGCTACAAGGGCGTGTTCAGAGGGTGGTGATAAATGGGGAGTACTCAGAATGGTCAGGTGTGGGTAGTGGTGTTCCCCAGGGTTCTGTGCTGGGACCAATCCTATTTAATTTGTTCATAAACGACCTGGAGGATGGGATAAACAGTTCAATCTCTGTATTTGCAGACGATACTAAGCTAAGCAGGACAATAACTTCTCCGCAGGATGTGGAAATCTTGCAAAAAGACCTGAACAAATTAATGGGGTGGGCGACTACATGGCAAATGAGGTTCAATGTAGAAAAATTTAAAATAATGCATTTGGGTGGCAAAAATATGAATGCAATCTATACACTGGGGGGAGAACCTCTGGGGGAATCTAGGATGGAAAAGGACCTGGGGGTCCTAGTAGATGATAGGCTCAGCAATGGCATGCAATGCCAAGCTGCTGCTAATAAAGCAAACAGAATATTGGCATGCATTAAAAGGGGGATCAACTGCAGAGATAAAACGATAATTCTCCCGCTCTACAAGACTCTGGTCTGGCCGCACCTGGAGTATGCTGTCCAGTTCTGGGCACCAGTCCTGAGGAGGGACGTACTGGAAATGGAGCGAGTACAAAGAAGGGCAACAAAGCTAATAAAGGGTCTGGAGGATCTTAGTTATGAGGAAAGGTTGCGAGCACTGAACTTATTCTCTCTGGAGAAGAGACGCTTGAGAGGGGATATGATTTCAATTTACAAATACTGTACTGGTGACCCCCACAATAGGGATAAAACTTTTTCACAGAAGAGAGTTTAATAAGACTCGTGGCCACTCATTACAATTAGAAGAAAAGAGGTTTAACCTTAAACTACGTAGAGGGTTCTTTACCTCTAGAGTGGCAAGGATGTGGAATTCCCTTCCACAGGCGGTGGTCTCAGCGGGGAGCATTGATAGCTTCAAGAAACTATTAGATAATCACCTGAATGACCACAATATACAGGGATATGTAATGTAATACTGACACATAATCACACACATAGGTTGGACTTGATGGACTTGTGTCTTTTTTCAACCTCACCTACTATGTAACTATGTAACATAAGGAAATCGTTTGATCTATGGAGCTGTGGATGTGTATGCTCGCATGCTGACCCCCATGATAGTGGGTTAGAGGCTCTGTCAGGCCAAACACGAGAGTGAGAGGCCTTAATAGCTGGTGAGTTTGAATTTCAAAAGGGAGTCCCCTTCACTTCTGTTGGACTTTTCTTTTGGACTTTCTTCATTTTTTGTTTCACGATTTATTGGGACTATTCAGTATACATTTTTTGGTTGCTGTATTTTTCTTTTCAGTATTCATAGAGTTTTTTTGGATATATATATCTGTTACCACTTTCACAGGGTGATTTGTATATATACATTAATTCTTTTTGCAGTTCATTAGCTCAGATATATAATTTAATTTTGGGCAATAATATTTTATTTTCCTCATTTAGTAGTAATTGATTCATTAGAGCGTATCATCTAGTACACATCCATATCCAGTTCACTGGCTGTATAGGAGTGTTCTACCTTTTCCCACCACCTGGGGATCAGCGCCACTATTCATCTTCAATTTTCCCTTGGTGAATTCAGTCTTTATACTTTTTTATAAAGTGGCAGCTCCGATAAGGTTCTGACATTTTGAATTATAGCGCAGAGGTGGAAATACAGGTCTGGGGCGACGTTTTTTGAACCTGTATACCTTGTTTTTAAAATCTATTTAAAGACAACTGCTCAGATTCGAAAGACTAATGTCTTATTTATTCTGCCAGAGGGTCCTAAGAAAGGACAGGCAGCATCGAAATCCACTGTCGCTAAGTGGATTTGGCAAGTTATAATTCAGACTTATGATTTAAGTAGGAGATTCCTCCTTTTCAAGTCAAAGCGCACTCTATCAGGTCAGTTAGTGCTTCTTGGGCAGTGCGTCACCAGGCCTCCCATGGCTCAGATCTGCAAGGCCGCAACTTGGTCATCAGTACATACATTCACAAAATATTACATCAAACGACACATATATGGGAGTCTGATGGGGCTGCACACCCCAATACAAGTATTTGAAAAAAATGGAAGATTCCCCATGGGGCTTTTTAGCAACAAATATGAGTCAAAAAGGTTTGTAAAAAATCGCTAATTTTATTATCAGAAAACAGACATTGAATACAAAAGTTAAAATATGAGCTCTGGTATGTACAATGCGAGAACGTTTGAGTTGGAAAAGAAAAGATGGTTATGCCCTATGGTGTGATTTGGAGATGTATACCAATGGGTGTTTACCCACAGTATTTAATTATACCATCTGATGTTAAGAAAAGCCCCAATGCATTTTGACCGTCTTCTTCAGGGGGTCCTTACATTTCTATAAATACATCAAAAAGGCAAATTACAATATTTCATTACATGTAAACACCTTTCATTGTACATTATCATGTGTTCAACTTGACAACCACAGTATATTTACCCTTTACACCAACTGGGCTCGCTTATCTAGAGACTTCTTTTTGTTTAAAATAAGAGACCGAAGATTCCCCCCAAGATGATCCCGGACCCAGCTAGGGAATTGTCCTCATCCCTACCCCAAAGGAGCAAGACGTAGGGATGAGGCTTGCAAGTGGTCACAGAATGGTATGCTCCCTCGGGGGGAAGTGCAGGGAACAAGACAACTGAAAATTATTTTGGTTATAACAATTAGTATACTATATGTTATAGTAAATAATTTTTACAGTTATGACAAAAGTGAGAACAATAAATCTATGGAGGGGTAAATAAGGAGGCGGACATTTATAGCTATTCTAAAAAAAAAAAAAAAAAGGAAATTCTCAAAGATGAGTTTTTCGCTAAGGATCCTACCAGGAACAGATAATTACAAGATATTTAAATATATTATAGAGAGATCCCCATGTTGGGGGATCCGCAGAGGATGTATTTCATCTCCACTACTTAGGCATTAGCATGACTGAATGTGCATCACAAAATTTGTGGTTTCATTTGATGATATGTAAATAATAAGATGATTAGATTTTTATCTGTGTATTATTTAACATACATTAGATAATAAAAGTGGTTAGCACCCGCATTTTCCAATTTTTTGCCACTGTGGGGAGTGTTCACCTTGCTGGCGGCGTTCTGTGATTTCCTCCGGACGGGGATCTGTCGTCACGTGCATGCGCGGTATGACCTCTGCACGCTGTGCGGGGCTCTGTTGTGTCACGCACGCACGTCCTCTTTCACCTCCCTGGTCACGGCAATTAGGTCGGAGGCAACAGAAGTATCCTCACCTTTTGGAACGCCGAGGTGGTCACGGAGGGGCTGCCCTTAGCAGCCTGAAGGCACCCTCCTATGGGGAAGCAACTTGTGGGGAACTTCTACATACCTGCCAGTGATCTAGGATATAATTAAGATATTTAAAGTTGGGGAACCTTCACACACCTGTCAGTGATCTAGGATATAATTAACTAAGGTATTTAAAGACAGGCTCTCTATCAAGACTACTCAGTTGATTCCTGACGTGAGCACTGCTAGAGGCACTTTAAAACGATCGGGTAAGGATGGACACCAGCATCTTGCTTGGCTTCACTAATCTAATGTTAATTAGAAAGCAGTTCACCATAAAAAAAAATTTCTTAATTTAGATGCGGCATCCACATTCTTTTGACCTGAACACAGACACTGCATATTTGTTTTTGTTCTTGGACTCTACAGCGTCCCTACTATTCTAACCTAAAAACCAGGTATTTACAATATTTTTGATATTTGATGTCATATTGATTCACAGCACTTTTATTGCACTCGTATCTTCTGGCATTCCCTTTTTTGATGGATGCCTTAATGATCACATACTTCAGCCTTTTCCCCTTTTTTGTCACTATCATATCACTGTAGCATTTAGATTTAACACTTTGGTATCGCATTCATGCGTTTTTTTTTTTCCTTTTGGTTTTTTCATCACCTTTCACATTCTTATTTTATCACGGTTTGCCACACACATCTCAAATGCACCACTCTAGTAAATGCAATTATTTCATGCATTGCATGTGTAGACCCACCGAGGCAGGGTGTTGCATCACCCCTCCTCCAGCTCATTTTTTCAGTACACGTGCACTTTTATTATCTAATGTATGTTAAATACACAGATCACAATCTAACCATCTTATTAAATACATAATATTAAATGAAACCACAAATTTTGTGATGCATTCGGTCATGCTAATGTAGTGGAGATGAAATACATCCTCTGTGGATCCCCCAACATGGGGATCTGTCTATAAAATACTAAAATGTCTTGAAATTATCTGTTCCTGGTAGGATCCTTAATGGGAAACTCCTCTTTGAGAATTTCCTTTTTTTTTTTTTTTTTTTTTTTTTTAATAGCTATAAATGTCCACCTCCTTTTTTACCCCTCTATATATTTACCGTTCTTACTTTTGTCATAACTGTAAAAAGTATGTAATATAACATATAGTATACTGATTGTTATAGACATAATAATTTTCAGGTGTCTTGTTCCCTGCGCTTCCCCCCTGAGGGAGCATACCATTCTGTGACCACTTGCAAGCCTCATGGGCCGTCTTGCTCCTTTGGCGTAGGGATGAGGACAATTCCCTAGCGGGGTCTGGGATTATCTTGGGGGGGGAATCTTCTGTCTCTTATTTAAACAAAAAGAAGTCTCTGGATAAGCGAGCCCAGTTGGTGGAAAGGGTAAATATACTATGGTTGTCAAGTTGAACACACGATAATGTACAATGAAACATGTTTACATGTCATGAAATATTGTAATTTGCCTTTTTGATGTATTTATAGGAATGTAAGAACCCCCTGAAGAACACCAAAACCTTTACGGTCGAAATGCATTGGGGCTTTTCTTAACATCGGCTGGTATAATTAAATACTGTGGGCAAACACCCATTGATATACATCTCCAAATCACAGCATAGGGCATTACCATCTTTTCTTTCCCAACTCACAAATGGTCTCGCATTGTACATACCAGAGCTCATATTTTAACTTTTGTTAAAATCAATGTCTAACTGTTTTCTGATAAAATTAGCGTTTTTTTTACGACCCTTTTTGAATCATATTTATTGCTAAAAGCCCCATGGGGTATCTTCCATTTTTTTCAAATACATTCACAAATTTTTTTTTTTTTTTTTTTTTATTATCAGGTGGATGTAAGGAGGTATGAGGATATCGCCTTCGGGCACAGTGTGCTGCAGGCAGCAGTATAAGTTCTCAGGTCTGGGGGTGCCCTACGGGTTGTGTCTCCCTCCCCTCAAATAACATTGCTATGGGATGTCCCATTAATTGGGTATACCAGTGTCCATCGCCTGAAGGTGGCCCATAACCCATTAAGTTATTACTTGGACTCTGTGTCCCATGATTTTACAGGTAAGCTGTTATAAAAATCCTATTTTTTTGCGATCTAAACGGAAAAAGACAGAAAATTTGGAAAAAAAAATATTTTCTACTTTTTTGTTATACAAAAAATCCATTAAACTCAATTTCAGTCATACATTTAGGCCAAAATGTATTCAGTCACATGTCTTTGGTAAAAAAAAAAGTCAATACGCGTATTTATATTGGTTTGCACAAAAGTTATAGCATCTACAAACTAGGGTTAATTTTTCTGGAATTTTTGCAGCTTTTAGTTTAACTGCCTATCTCAGTTCTTGAGGTGCTAAAATGGCAGGGCAGTACAACCCCCCCCCCCCCCCCCCCCAAATGACCTTCAGGATTTCTAAGGGCGTAAAATGGTGATTTCACTTCCTCACTACCTATCATAGTTTCGAAGTCCATGAAATGTCAAGATAGCACAAAACCCTGCCAAATGACCCCATTTTGGAAAGAAGACCCCATTTTGGAGAGAAGCAGCAGAATGTATTTTGGGGTGTAATTCCACATATAACCATACCATGTTTGAACAATATATCATTTGGTGACAACTTTGTGTAAAAAAATAAATACATTTTAATTTTCCCGAAATATGTGGCAAAGTATAACATATTCCATGGACACAACATGCCACTCAGCAAATAGCTTGAAGTGTCTACTTTCCAAAATGGGGTCATTTGTGGTGGTTTTGTGCTATCTTGACATTTCATGGCCTCAAACGGTGATGGGCAGTGAAGAAGTAAAATCTCCATTTTACACCCTTAGAAAGCCTGAAGGCGGTGATTGGTTTTCGGGGTCCTTTACATGGCTAGGCTCCCAAAAAGTCTCACATGTGGTATCCCCGTACTCAGGAGAAGCATCAGAATGTATTTTGGGTTGTAATTCCACATATGCCCATGGCATGTTTGAGCAATATATCATTTAGTGACAACTTTGTGCCAAATCAAAACAAAGGTTGTCATTTTGCGAAAACTTGTGGCAAAATATAAAATTGTCCATGGACTCAACATGCCTATCAGCAAATAGCTTGGGGTGTCTACTTTCCAAAAAGGGGTCATTTGGGGTGGGGGTTTTGACCTGTTCTGGTATTTTATGCACAGCATTAGACGCTTGTGTCACACATCACCACCCACTCTTCTAACCACTTGAAGCCAATGCCCTTTCTGACACTTTGTTTACCTGAAAAATATATTTTTTTGGCTAGAAAATTACTTTGAAACATATTTTTTTAAAGGCCCTACAGATTAAAATGGTGGGTGTTGCAATTTTTTTTTTCACACAGTTTTTGCGCAGCGATTTTCCAAACGCAATTTTTTGGGGAAAAAAAACTTTTTTTAATTTTAATGCACTAGAACACACTGTATTGCCCAAATGTTTGATTAAATAAAAAGATCTTATGTCGAGTACATGGATACCAAACATGACATGCTTTAAAATTGCGCACAAACGTGCAGCGGCAAGAAACTACATACATTTTTGAAAGCCTTTAAAATCCTTTACAGGTTACCGCTTTAGATTTACAGAGGAGGTCCACTGGTAAAATTACTGCCCTCGATCTGACCTTTGCGGTGATACCTCACATGCATGGTGCAATTGCTTTTTACATATGACACCAGACCGACGATTGCATTCGCCTTTGCGCGTGAGCATGGGGGGGATAGGAGTGCTTTTTTTTTTTTTTTTTTTTCTTTTGTATTATTTATTTTGCTATTTTATTTTAAAACTGTTCATTTCGTTTTTTTTTTTATCATTTTTATTTTCTCAGGGAATGTAAATATCCCCTATGATAGCAATAGGTAATAACAGGTACTCTTTTAAAAAAAAAAAAAATTGGGATCTATTAGACCCTAGATCTCTCCTCTGTCCTCAAAGCATCGGACCACATCAAGATCGGTGTGAAAAAATGGTTTCCCAATGGCGCTGTTTATATCCGGCGAAACCTAAGTCATGAAATGCTCTAAGCTTCCGGTTTCTAAGGCCATAGAGATGATTGGAGCTGTTCTGGTCTCCGATCAGCTGTATGGTCAGCTGGCGGAGCCACTGGCTGCATTCTCGGGTTCCCTGTTAAAACAGGAGAGCCAGAGAAAACCATGGGGGGGGGGACGTTCCCTCCCACTGCATGTAAAAGGAGCCCAGAGGCTAATTAGCCGCTAGGATTGCTTTTACGTGAAAGCTGATCGCTGACTGAAAAGGATGATACCTAAACCTGCAGGCATCATTCTGGTATAACCACTCAAATTCCAGCAACATACCAGTAAGTTGCTGGTCCTTGTCTGGCATATATTGTAATGTTCTTTTTTTCATGTAGCCTGTGGGCTGAACGATAAAAAAGAGATTGATCGGTGGGTATGCCTACCATTAGAATACCGCCCTTCATTCACCCACTTCTAATGGTGGGCATACATGCACCATTTTGTTTTTAACTGTGGTGGTGAAATCACCTCCTACAGTGCTGGAGTTGCTGATTTTCATATTGTGAGAGCAAACGCTGTTGCTGTTGACAGCAACAGCGTTTGCGATAAATCAGTGCTGCAGCTGAATGGCGTACCTGAAAAGCAAAAAATTGTAACGACAAAACATTAACTCAATAAAACAACTTGATTTTTTAACGCATTCTGTGCCTAAAAAATATATATCCCTAAGCATGGGGACAATCCGCCCCTAATGTTAAAAGCAAATCGCTCCTCCACCCCTGCCCCTATGCTTTGGCATATATGCTCTTCTTTTTTTTTTTTTTTTTAACTGTGGTGGTGAAATCGCCTCCTACAGCGCTGGAGTCATGGCTTTACGTATCGTGGGAGCAAACACTTTTGCTGTCAGAATAAATAAACCCGTGCTGCAGCTGAATGGCTTATCTGCAAAGCAAATGATGGTTAACAATAAAACAAAGTAACATTACAGTATAACAGTAAGACATACCATACCTGCAAAGCAAATACAATTAAACTTAGTAAAAATAAAACATTACAGTTCTAAAATACAGTAACAATAGAGAGAGAACAATAGATATAAGTCAATAGAGAGCAAACATGAGCGAGAACAATAGAGAAGAAAAATAAAACCACAACTATTTTTGGCTTTTTTAAAATATTTTTTGTTTATTTTGCACTTTTATGTAAACTGTAAACGTTCCAGATTAGGGTCTCTCAAAATGTGATGGCCATCTTCTCTTTTGAGACCCTGTGTAAGTGTGCCCTGGGACTGTACAATGCTATACCCTACACTAATACTCCACTAGTGTGTGGTAGCGTCCGAAACATTCACCAATGCAAAGACCAGGTTGGTCAGGACAGAAGGGACAATAAAAGCGGGTGTCATGCCTATATCCGTGTTTTCTGCAGACATGACATCATCTTTGGGTTTGAGTATCAGGGAGGACACTGCATTTGGATTGGGAAGTTGGGCCACAGCACCGTCTGGAAACAGAAGGGCTGTTATGATCTCTTCCTGGAATTTAAGGAAGGATCCAGTTCGTCCTGAAGCTTTGTATAGCACATAAGCATTCAGCAGAGCCAATTGGAATAAATATACAGACACTTTTTTATACCAGCGTCTGGCCTTACGGGTAATTAGGTACGATGCCAACAACTGGTCGTTGAGGTCCACCCTTACCATGTTAAGGCTGTATTCATGGACACAGAGGGGTTTCTCCACAACACCAGTCGCTTTTTGAATTTGGACCGTGGTGTCTGCGTGAAGGGAGGACAGAACGAAAACATTCTTATCCCTCCACTTCACAGCAAGCAAATTGTTACATCTCAAGCAGGCTCTCTCCCCCAGCCTAAGATGGGAATCTACAAGCCGCTGGGGTAAGCCCCGGCGATTAGATCGCACGGTGCCACATGCGCCAATTCCACGATCAATCAAGTGACTAAAAAGTGGCACGCTTGTGTAATATCCACATACAAGTGGTACGCCTTTCCGAATAAGGGTGACACCAAGTCCAACACAATCTTACCAGCGTACTCCCTATGTAGTCTGGGCAGTTCTCCGGCTCTACGTAACTATCTCTTCCCTCGTAAACTATAAAACTATATGTATAGCCTGTTGCCCTGTCACAGAGCTTATACATCTTGACCCCATATCTGGCATATCGCTTGCTGGGAAGATACTGTTGAATGACAAGCGGCCAGAAAACTTAATCGAGGACTCATCAGCGCAGACAACTTGATTGGGAGTAAATGAGGCTGCAAGCTGCTGGTTGAAGTGGTTAACGAAAGGCCAAATTTTGTAGAGCCGATCGTATTCAGGGTCACCCCGAGGACGACAGAGTTCATTGTCATTGAAATGCATGAACCGCAAGATCTGCTCGTATCGTGTTCTGGTCATGGAGGCAGAGAACAAGGGCATATGCTGAATTGGGTTAGTGGACCAATCTAAAACAAGCAAATTAATCAGCGCAAAAATATCTAACATAAAACAGCAGCTGAACACTGAAGGCCAAAATATTAAATCAATATAATACAAGCAGTGCAGCGCATATACAAACAGAACATGTAAATCAAGGTAATAATAAAAGTCCGTAATAAAATATTCACGAAAAGCACCAAAACGTATCCAAAAACATGGTGATCCTATGGGCAACAGACGAGGTGATCGTGTGACAGCCTCCACCAACAGTGAATCCTAACCGCTCACTTCAGCATGTGGACCCCTGAGTAAATCAGTCAGTTCACATGGGCAGTCCCTTCACAGGATAAGTTTGCTGGTCCACTAGATGGCCGAAACGCTGGACATAGGAATATGCTGGTAACAACAGATCCCCCGTATCATAGCCACAGGCTCCGATGTTTTCTAACTCCCAGACGTGACTGCTGCACCGGCTCTCCTTCCTTTAATTTCACCTGGTTTTCCAGCCAGTAAGTTTGTTGTTTTTCAACAGCACAAGCTGTCCTTCCTTACTACAGGGTCTTATCCAGGATAGTTACGAGATCGGTTTCCTTATCAGCCTGAAGTCTCAATACACAAGGAGAAGAGTTTCAGGATGTACGACCAAGTTGTACTAGGCCGCTGGTGCTTGCCAGTTCACCAGAAGGATGAGCGGCACTAGTACTGGCTCTCTGCTCCATACATGAGCCCTGTGGTTCTTGCACCTCAGCAGCAGAACGGGGTTGGGTACGACTGACCTTGGCAGGGACCACTACTCCGTCATCAAAGCTATCTGTCAGGGTGCCGCTGCTGTCTACAGGTTCGTATTCTGAGCCTGAATCTGACAGATGGGTGAGTTCCTCTTCACTCTGTAATGCTCAGAAACATGTAGGCCTCTTCACTAGTGTACCTTTGGTCGGACATTTTGACCTAAATTTACTGGTACAACTAGTGAGACTCACAGGAAAAAAGAGCACCTGACTGTCAGCGACTGCTTCAAACGCTGCCAAAAAAAACCTAGCGTTCACAGGAATCAAGCCTGACTGGGAATGCTGCAGTTATGTGTTTAGTATTTTGTAAGTGACAGTGATCGATTGATACTGCACTTGGATGGGCTGGGCGGAGGGGCTAAATGCAGGTGCTTGCAGGTACCTGGGCTGATCCCGCTAACGCTGCATTTTTGGGAACCTTAAACTATTGGGGACGCTAATATAGTTATCAGATCAAAGATATTGATCCGTTCAGACACTATACTACTAAGGGAGGTGTATAGTGCGTGGGTGTTAGCGCTACTGGCACTAATCTGAAGCTGCCCGGGGTGACGCAGACTATAAACTGACGCTAAAAACTAATTGATTTCATCCACCGGGTGATCAGGGGGTTAAACCATTTATTAGGTAATGTTCGGCGGGTGCCCTGATGCTATAAAAAAAAAAAACCAGCGTCACCCGTGACACTAATATGGTGATCACTGGTGACGGGGTGATCAAGGGGCTAAACCTTTATTAGGGGGGGTTTTACTACTATGTACCCTAACGCTGATTAGTGTCACAAATGACACCAGTACAGTGATCAAAGAAAAATATGAACACTGCACTGGGTCAGTGACAGGGAATGAAGGGGTTATCGCGTTCGGGGTGTGAAATGTGTGCCAAGGTGTTCTGTGTCAGTGTAGTGTTGATGCAACTCCCGTTTGGATGTCCTCTCTGCTCTCTCTGAAATGGAAAAGAATTCCAGAGAGGGTGATGACATCACTTCCCCTGGCTGTGTTTACACTTACAGGCAGGGGAAGCATTTCATTCGTCAGAACCGATCAGCAGGTCCAGGCCAGAAATCATTGGCCTGGGCCTGGAGACTGATCGGTTCTGCAACAAATCTGATTGTCGTTTCGCCCAACCGTGCCATTTTGACGCAGGAAAACTGCGACGGCTGGTCGGGAATCGGTTAATTCAATACAGGTTAAGCTTTTATATTTAGTAGGAATTTTGTAAAATTTGCTGTGTTTATATCTGCTAAAATGGTTTTAGAGAATTTATAGCGTATATGTTGTTTGCTAAACCTTTTGCGCAAATATCGTGGGGCCTTAATAATTGGTAGCACCTTTTTATTCTACTGGTCTTATGCTTTCAGAAAATGTATTGGTGGTGGGGGAAGGTCTTTAACAAACTCTGAAAGCTGTAAGGGAACAATGAAAACCTTCATGTTTTTTGAGAAATTATTTTTTTTACATTTTTGCGTAGTTTTTCAGTTTTCACAATGCAAAATTGCAAAAAGGCCTAATTTAAAAATGACAAATATTTGATTTTAACTCACTACAGGTTAAGCTTTTATATTTAGTAGTAAAATGTACTGTGTTTTTATCTGCTAATAATGATTTAAGTGTATTTTTAACGAAAATGAGTGTAAAAATGAAATACAGTGCCTGGTCGCGAAAGGGTTAAGTGCAAATTTTAGATATCAGGTCTCTTTGACCCTAGATCTCACATTGACTAATTCCTGACCGCCCGTCGTAGTTGTACGGGGGCTCGCACTGTTGCCCGCGGGCTGGGCAGATGCGATCACCTTGTACACAGGCAGAACGGGGAACTGCCTATGTAAACAAGGCTTTTCCCTGTTCTGCCTAGTGACATGTCAGAGATCACTGTTCCCAATCTCCGTCATGTCCCAGTAAGCCCATCCCCCCACAGTTAGAACACCTAGTGTAAAAGTGGTGGGCCAGCTGAAAATTTTTTTTTCTAAAAGTCGGCAGCTACAAACTTTGTAGCTGCTGACTTTTAATAAGCACGCTTACCTGTCCAGGGTGCCTGTGATGTCGGCTGCCCGAGGCTGACCCGTCTCTTGGGTCCTGGCGCCGCCATTCCAACTATGGGAAACAGGCAGTGGAGCCTTGCGGCTTCACTGCCCGTTTCCTACTGCGCATGCGCGAGTCGCGCAGCGCTTTGTGAATGGGGCGCGCTGTGTTCATTTCCTAGAACACACCGCGCCCCATTCCCCAGAAGACAACGCGAGGAGAAGACTGAAGATCACCGCGGTGTAGTAAGTGGCAGATTAGGACGCTGTGCCTAGCAGCAGCCATTTCTGGTAAGTAACGTTTTCATGTAATTTTTTTTTTTTTTTTTTAGGGTGGCCCTCCACTTTTACCCCTTTCCTGCCAGTGTCATTTTTACATTGATCGGTGCATTTTTTTTTTTAGCACTGATCAAAAGTGTCATTTGGGGTCAGATTTGTCCGCCGCAATGTCTCAGTCCCGCTAGAAATCGCAGATCGCCACCATTAGTAGTAAAAAAATAAATAAAAAAATAAGTCCCTAAATCTTTCCCCTATTTTGTAGACGCGATAACTTTTGCGCAAACCAATCAATATATGCCTATTTCGATTTTTTTATTTTTTTATGTTTACAAAAAATATGTAGAATATATAACGGCCCAAACTGGTGTGTGTGTAGATGTGTGTGTGTGTGTGTGTGTATGTATATATATATATATATATATATATATATATATATATATATATATATATATATATATATATATATACATACACACACACACATACGAAATCTATATATATAATTACTAATTATATAATTATTAATATAAATAATTTATATAATTGTCTGTTTATAGCGCAAAAAATAAATGCACAGGTGATCAAAAACCACCAAAAGAAAACTCTATTTGTGGGTAAAAAAGGGGCTTCAAGTTTGTTTGGGTACAGCGTTGTAAGACCGCGCAATTGTCAGTTAAAGCGACGCAGTGCCGTATCGTAAAAAATGGCCTGGTCATTAAGGGAGCAAATCCTTCTGGGGCTGAAGTGGTTAAAGAGGCCATCTCCTGCTTATATCTATTATAAGGAATGTTTACATTCCTTGTAATAGGAATAAAAGTGATCATTTTTTTTGTTTTTAACCACTTGACCACTGGGCACTTAAACCCCCTTTCTAACCAGACCAATTTTCAGCTTTCGGTGCTCCAGCATTTTGAATGACAATTAGTCATGCAACATTGTACTTATATGAAATTTTTGTCCTTTTTTTCACACAAATAGAACTTTCTTTTGGTGGTATTTAATCACCGCTGGGTTTCTATTTTTTGCGCTATAAAAGAAAAAAGGCCGAAAATTCTGTAGAAAAAAAATGAATTTTTCTTCGTTTGTTATAAAATTTTGCAAATTAGTAATTTTTCTAAATAAATTTTGAGCAAAATTTATACTACTACATATCTTAGGTAAAAAAAAACCAAATTGGTGTAAATTATTTGGTCTTTGTGAAAGTTAGAGTCCTCAAACTATGGTGCCAATCTCTGAGAATTGATCACACCTGATGTACTGACGGCCTATCTCATTTCTTGAGACCCTAACAAGCCAGGAAAGTACAAATACTCCCCAAATGACCCCTTTTTGGAAAGTGGACATTCCAAGGTATTTAGTAAGAGGCATGGTGAGTTTTTTGAAGTTGTATTTTTTTTCCCACAATTCTTTGCAATATCAAGATTTTTTTTTTCTTTTTTTTCCACATAATTGTTATATTTAGCTGGTTATTTCTCACACACAGCATATGCAAAGTACACCCCAAAACACATTCTACTACTCCTCCTGAGTATGGCATTACCACATGTGTGAGACTTATACACAGCGTGGCTGCATACAGAGGCGCAACATGCAGGGAGCACCGCCAGGCGTTCTTGGAGCATAAATTACACATCTAATTTCTTGACTACCTCTTACACTTTTGAAGTCCCTGGAGCACTAGGACAATGGAAACGCCCCAAAAATGACCCTATTTTATAATAAAATGATAAAAATAAAACAACCCAATGTATAATCGATGAGGCATAATGAGTCTTTTGAACATGTCATTTTTTTCTACAAGTTTTTGGAAAATGTGTAAAGAAAATGAAATTGCATTTTTTTTTTATTACACAAAGTTCATTTTAGAAAATATTTCTAACACACAGCATGTACATACCAAAAATTACACCCCAAAATAGATTCTTCTATTCCTGAGTATGGCGATACCACATGTGTGAGACTTTTACACAGCGTGGCCACATAGAGAGGCCCAACATGCAGGGAGCACCGTCAGGTGTTCTAGGGGCATACGTTTCAAATCTAATTTGACTAACTATTACATTTTTGTGAGGCACTGGAGTGGCATGGATGTGGCATGGATGAGAACTGGTGTGGCATGGATGAGCATGAATGGGGATGGATGAGCTGTGGATGGAGATGGCTGAGTATGGATGGGATGACTAAGCATGAATAAGTATAGCTGGGTATGGCTGGGCATGGCTGAGTATTGCTGGGCATGGCTGAGTATTGCTGGGCATGGCTGAGTACGACTGAGTATTGCTGAGTATTGCTGGGTATGACTCAGTACGGCTGGGTACGGATGGATGAGTATCATCTATGGCTGGGTATGGCTGAGGATGGATGGATGAGCATGGATGAGTATTGATGATTAGGGATGGATGGCTGAGTATGGATGGCTGGATTGCTGTGCATGAATGGATGGTGGTATGAATGGCTGAGTGCTGGAGTGAGCACATATCATGCAGCACTCGATCTCTCCCCCTCTCCCCTCGCACTGTACAGATCTGTACAGAGAGGGGAGGGAGGAACCAGACGTGACGCCGGTTTGTTTACATGTGATCGCTCCGTCATTGACGGAGCGATCACGTGGTAAACGGCCATCATCAGTGGCTATTTACCGTGATCCGTGACCCGTCACGGATGTTCACGGGTGCGCGCCCCAGGGGGTGCGCAAGAGCAAGATTCTGGGAGGACGTCCATGGAAGCTGACCGCGCTGTAGATGTCTTTCGACTATGGCCTGGTTGGCATGTGGTTAAAGGGACAGTGTAAAAATAAAAAGTAAAATGGATAAAATTGTTTTTTTTTTAAATGCCCTAGTCCCTCCGTGCTTGCGTGCAGAAGCGAACGCATACGCAAGTCGCGCCCACACATGTAAACGGTGTTCAAACCACACGTGAGATAACGATGTGATCGTTAGAGCGGGTGCAACAATTTTAGCACTAGATCTCCTCTGTAACTCTAAATAGGTAACCTTTAAAAAATTTCAAAGTGTCGCCTATGGATATTTCCACAAGTGTGCGCAATTTTAAAGCATGCTATGTTCGGTATCAATTTACTCGGCGTAACGTTTGGGGGTTCTAAGTATTTTTCTAGCAAAAAATATTAATTTTAACTTGTTAACAAGGGTCAGAAATAGGCTTGGTCCTTAACTACTTCAATACAGGGCACTTACACCCCCTTCCTGCCCAAACCAATTTTCAGCTTTCAGCGTTGTCCCTGTTTAAATGACAATTGCGCGGTCATGCTACACTGTACCCAAGCAGAATTTTTATCATTTTGTTCCCACAAATAGAGCTTTCTTTTGGTGGTATTTGATCACCTCTGAGTTTATTTTTTGCTAAACAAAAAAAGACCTACAATTTTGAAAAAATAAAAAAGCTTTTCTTCTGTTTCTGTTATAAAATTTTGTAAATAAGTACGTTTTCTCCTTTACTGATGGGTGGCACTGATATGCAACACTGATGGGCACTCGTGGGTGGCACTGATGGGCCCTTATAGGCGACACTGGGCACTAAAAGGCTGCACTGATGGGTACTTATGGTTGGCACTGATAGGCGACACTAATAAGTGGCACTGATGTGCACTGATACGTGGCACTGATAGATGGCATTCATAGGCATCACTGATGGCAATGGCAGGCATTGGGGATGGGCACTGATTGGCAGCTGCCTGGGCAGTGATTGGCATTTCCCTTGGTGGTCTAGGGTGGCATACCTGGTGGTCCAGTATGGTGGCCATCCCTGGTGGTCCTGGCATCAGCCAGGTGGTCCTGGGTGGGCATCCGAGGGGAGGCTGTGCTGATAAACAATCAGCACAGACCCCCCTATCAGGAGAGCAGCCGATCGGCTCTCCTTTACTCACGTCTGTCAGACACGAGTGAGGAAGAACTGATCAACGACTCTTCCTGTTTACATCGTGATCAGCCGTGATTGGACACGACTGATCACGTGGTAAAGAGCCGCTGTCAGAGGCTTTTTACCGAGATCAGTGTAGTGGTGTGTCAGATTAACACACCGCACCACCGATTGCCGCGATGCCCCATGGGGGCGCTAGTCATATGACGTCCACCCAGAATGAGAGCCGCGCCGTCCAGCCGTAATTTGGCAGGCGGGAAGTGGTTAAATGGTTAATGTGAGTATATTACATACTATTTTTAATAAACTATTAATGACCCAACTATCCCAAGCTATTTTGACATATACAATAAAAGATGAAATGGCAACAAGTCACCAAGCGGATATTATCTTTAGAGAAATTGTCCTCTATGGAGCAGGAGAGCAATAATGAGTATGATTATGGTCCCTGTTTTTTATTTTATGCAATTATTGTATTATATCCTAAATCAACGTATCAATTAGATCTTTTCCTCTACATCACTTTCCCTTTTAAATACTTCCCACTAGAAAAGCAAGACTTTCATGGGTATTTATCAGGCATTCTTGTAGCATTTTCAACACTTCATAAACACAACAAAAACACGTCATAAATGCCATAGGAGCGTTAATAAGCCTTATTTTGTTTTCATAATTAACACACGTGAACTAGCCCTTACAGACATCAACACTTCCTGAAGTGTCGGCTTCTCTCCTGACTTCATTGGATCAGTTCTAGCGAATGGAGGGACAGGTGATAATCTTATCTTATTACAGGTACAGGCTTGGTTAAAAAAAAAAAATAATGGTTATGTGCAGTCACAGATTCCAACTGTATTGTTTCTGTTAAAAGTTCAAGGTAGATATCGGACAATTACTATTTAAAACACTACTGTGTTGTGTGCATTTTTTTTACGTTGCATAAATAAGCTTCATTGTATAATAGGAAAAATGTGTACAGTAGATGCAATACCCTCACTTTTTTTGTTATCCGAGAAAGTACATATATTTGAGTTCTGTACATTGCAAACTGCAATGAGGAGTTACAATTTTGCGTGATGCTGTTGCCTAATGTCAGGATAACAATTGTAAAGCCAAATTCCATGCTTGGACCAATGTAAATAAGTATATTCCATACGTTTAAAATGTTCGTGAAAGAGATGGTAAAATCATTGCTCCACCTTGTCCAATCAGAGAATGCTTCTCATTGAGAAAAATTCAAAACAACTGACAACTGTGCCGAGAGTGTAATACCCTGTTGTTACTATGCACCAGTGCAGCTGCCAGGTCCTGGAAAACTGCGGCGATCACTGTAGTAGCGGCCCAAGGTAACTATGCAATACGAAACATACCTGGAATTCAGGTTTAATAGAAATGAATGCAGCCTTAAAGTGATTGTAAAACCTTACGTATACCCAGTGAAGTGACTGGCTTCAGGTGATGCACAGCGCTGAAACAGATCATCTAACATAAGTTGTACTTGCTTATATGCATTCTTCTCTTCTCTACAGTTGTTCAAAGTCCAGAATTTTATACAGCTTGTCTGAGCTGTCTGAAAAAAGGGGACGGAGAGCTGGAATTACACACTGCAGAGCTCATTGACAGTAAATGGAGGGAAAGGACACATCCCGCTTCACAGAACACACAGGAACAGAGCTGAGACTGTCAATCGGCTGGAGATCCCTCCCCGTCACCATTTTTCTCTGTCGGGAAAACTGATCAGAAGTGATCCCTACTGATAGCAGAGGAACGAAGCTGCAGACAGAAATGATACTTGGTGCTCTTCAGACATGTACACAGCATAGGATATATTTTGTTCCTATTTCATGGCTGAGGTTTACAATCACTTGCCGACCAGCGCACGACAATGTACATCGGCACAATGGCACGGCTGGGCAAATGGGCATACAGGCATGTCTCCTTTAAATTGCGGAATTTTGAGCGCGTGCTGCCGCATTCTCCGTGACCATGCCCGTGGGTCCCGCGGACTTGATGTCTGCCAGAGGCCCACGATCATGTCACGGAGTGGCAGAATGGGGAGATTCCTATGTAAACAAGGCATTTCCCTGTTCTGCCTAGTGACATGACAGAAATCTACTGCTCCCTGTCATCGGGAGCAGTGATTGTTGTCATGTCAGTGGTAGCCCATCCCCCCCACAGTTAGAATCACTCCCAAAGGAAACGCTTAACCCCTTGATCGCCCCTAGTGTTTAACCCCTTCCCTGCCAGTGTCATTTACACTGTAATTAGTGCATTTTTATAGCACTGATTGCTGTATATATGACAATGGTCCCAAAATAGTGTCCGATGTGTCTGCCGTAATATCGCAGTCACGATAAAAATCGCAGATCGCCGCCATTTTAAAGAAAAATAAAAATGCTATAAAAATCTATCCCCTATTTTGTAGACGCTATAACTTTTGCGCAAACCAATCAATATACGCTTATTGCAAATTTTTTTTCAAAAATATGTAGAAGAATACATATTGGCCTAAACTGAGAAAAAAAATTTGTTTTTTTTATATATTTTTGGGGGATATTTATTATAGCAAAAAGTAAAAAATATTGCTTTTTTCTTCAAAATTGTCACTCTTTTTTGGTTTATAGCGCAAAAAATAAAAATCAGAGGTGATCAAATACCACCAAAAGAAAGCTCTATTTGTGGGAAAAAAAGGACATCAAGTTTGTTTGGGTGCAACGTCGCACAACCGCGCAATGTTCAGTTAAAGCGACGCAGTGCCGTATCGTAAAAAGTGCTCTGGTCAGGAAGGGGGTAAATCCTTCCAGGGCTGAAGTGGTTACGTTGTGTACATTGAAAAAAATGCTCATTTTAGACAACACCCCTTATACATTTGTGGCAGTATATATTCTACCACCATTCACTGTTGTAATGTTCATATGATGGCGAAGGTGAGATCTGAGGGCCCAATTATTATGACTGGGGATCTAAATGTAGTAGTGTCCCCAGAAAAGGATTTAGAGCAGTTTCCAGATGCAGCTCCTCACTGGAAGCCTGTACGATGCAATATAACCTGGTGGAAAAACACGGATGCTCATGACTATTTGTTTTTCCTTCTACATACAGCACACTATCCAGATTAGATATGTTTTGTGTCTAAAGAGGCGTTGCCGAGAGTACTTGATATTCAGTACCTCCCGAGGGCCATTTCAGACCACTCCCCCCTATTGTTCTCTATGAACATAGGTCAATCAAATTGATATACATTGTGGAGACTAAGCCTCTTGTGGTTGAGGGAGGAGTGCTTTGAGAGAGGTCAACAGCCACTTCTGTGGCCAATTTCTGGTCAGAAAACAGGGGGGAACTCTCCTTGGGTATTACCTGGGATGCCTTTAAAGTTACTCAGGGGTTCCATTTGGGGGGTAATTAAACAGCTCAGATCTGATAGGGAATGGAAGGTTTGGGAGTGTGTACAGGTTGCTATGGAGACAAAAGTAGAGTATATTAGAAACGCTACTTCCACTACCTATGGGGTTTGCAGGGATAGAGCCCGTCAACTGGACCTGTTGTTTTTGGAGAAGACTCAAAAAAAAGTTGCTGTACCAGTCGCAACATATTTTTGGATTTGGTGATAAAAACAGCAAAATCCCAGCTTACCTTGCCCCCTGACAACAGGAGCCTGCATCCATTCCCCATATTTACAATGTTCAAAAAACATTTTGCACTACCCAAAGTGAGTTTACCAATGCATTTGTTGAGTTTTATTCTGAGTTATACTCCTCTAAGGTGGATTATGGAGAAGAGGAGGTTCATCAATTCCTAGCACCCAGCGTGTTGTCCATCTGGATCTCCCTCTCACTGCAGATGAAATTTTGTCTGCAATGCTTTGCCTTAATCCAAACAATACCCCTGGGCTTGATGGTTATCTGGCTGAGTGGTAGGGCACTTACAAAGAGTTTTTGGCAACAAAACTACTGGCGGTATATAATGATGCACTGGACAAGGGTGTACTTCCTGCATCTTTAACCATTTAAGGCCCGCTGTCGTTATACATCTACTTTGATGCTAAATACCATTGTTATGGCAGCAGCTAGCTCCCCCCCGCCGTGCTCCAGTCGTCTCCGCCACTTACCAGAGCCATTGGTAGCGGCAGAGACTATCGCGTCTGCTCCCCTCACAGCCTGAATACCAAGTGAGGGAAAGATGGCAGTGCAAAAATAAAAAATAAAATAAGAAAAAATAAATTTAAAGCGCTCCATTCCCACGGAGCTCGGGTGCAGAAGCGAACACATATGAAAACTGTGTTCAAACCACACATGTGAGGTAACGCTGCGATCGTTAGAGCCAGAGCAATAATTCTAGCCCTGGACCTCCTCTGTAGCTCAAAACTGGTAACCTGTAGACATTTTTAAGTGTAAAAGTTTGTCGCCATTCCACGAGCGGACGCAAGTTTGAAGAATGACCTGTTGGGTATCAATTTACTCGGCATTAGGGGTTGAGCGATATGGGGTTTTCTCTGGCAGATGCCGATATTTAGAAATCGCGGCAGCCGATGGCCGATATGATGCCGATTTTTTGGGACCTATATGTTAGGCCGATTTTTTTTTTTTTTCTCCTCATCTTATCAAATCTTATGCCCTGTACACACGGTCGGACTTTGTTCGGACATTCCAACAACAAAATCCATGGATTTTTTCCGATGGATGTTGGCTCAAACTTGTCTTGCATACACACGGTCACACAAAGTTGTCGGAAAATCCGATCGTTTTAAATGCGGTGACGTAAAACATGTACGTCGGGACTATAAACGGGGCAGTGGCCAATAGCTTTCATCTCTTTATTTATTCTGAGCATGCGTGGCACTTTGTCCGTCGGATTTGTGTACACACGATCAGAATTTCCGACAACGGATTTTGTTGTCGGAAAGTTTTATCTCCTGCTCTCTAACTTTGTGTGTCGGAAAATCCGATGGAAAATGTCCAATGGAGCCCACACACGGTCGGAATATCCGACAACACGCTCCGATCCGACATTTTCCATCGGAAAATCCGACCGTGTGTACGGGGCATTACAGTTAGACCCCTTTCACATTGGGGCATATTTCAGGTGCGTTTGGGCTGAAAATAGCACCTGTAAAGTGCCTGCAAAACGTCTCCCCTGCAGTCTGTGAAAGCCTGAGTGCTTTCACACTGAGGCAATGCGCTGACCATTTAAATCAATGGGCACCGCTGCTGAAGCGCCTGCAAAGCACTTCGGCAGCGACGCTACACGGGTGCATTTAACCCCTTCATTGGCCGATAGCTGGGTTATAAGCATCCCGCTATCGCCCAAATAGCGCCGCTAAAACTAGGAGCGTTTTACTGTCAACGCCAGCCCGCTCCAGTGTGAAAGCAGCCTTAAGTAATAAGTGATACAGAAAATGTTTTACATTTAAACATTTATTAAACAAAACAAACCTCCAATCAGTTCACTTGTATGTATAATTTAGATTAAAAAAAAAACTATCTTAAATTTTAAATACACAAAAACAGGTAATCAAAACTTTTGAACGAAAAAAAAATGGACTAACTTTACTATTTCTTTTTTTTTTTAAATTCATTAAAGTGTATTTTTTCCAAAAATATTGCGTTTGAAAGACCACTGCGCATATACCGTGTGACATAATATATTGCAATAACCGCTTTTTTATTCCCTAGGGTCTCTGCTAAAATAAAAAATATATATAATGTTTGGGGTTTCTAAGTGATTTTCTAGCAGAAAATACAGGATTTTTACTTGTAAGCAGCAAGTGTCAAAAAAGATTTAGTCTTTAAATGGTTAAACTGAAAACTCCTACACATGGAGTTCAGTCCATTGATAAGTATAAACATTGTATCTTTTTGCTTCTTTTCTCAGACTTGGCAGGCTGCCCAGACAGGAGAGATGAGTCTCCACAGGAAGACTTCAGGCAACTTGCATTGACTTCTATTACAGAAGTTATTTGCAAGTTGCGCTAAAGTTTTAAATCAGCCTTTTTTATCAGCACAATCGGCCGATGCCGATTTAATTAAAAAATGCCAAAAATCGTCCGATATATCGGTCAACCTCTACTCGGCTTTCACAGTATTTAAAAAAAAAAAAAAAAAAAAGGGCTAACTTTACTGTTTTATTTTTTAAGTCAAAGTGTGTTTTTACCCAAAATATTGCGCTTGTAAGACCGCTGCCCAGATACGTTGTGACATACAGTTTTGCAACCACTGAAATTTTATTCTCTAGGGCGTCCCAAAAAAATATATAATGTTTGGGGGTACTAAGTAATTTTCTAGCAAAAAAAAAAATTTAATTTGTAAACAGAGTCTGAAAAAGAGGCCCGGTCCATAAGTGATTAAGGGAGGCATTTATTGTATGGATTCCCAAGCCACACAAAGACCATAACTTCTGTGAATCGTATAGGCCCATATACTTGATTAATGTGGATGCGACAATTCTAGCCAAACTGTTAGCCAAACGCCTAAACAATGTGATAGCTTCAATTATTCATTCAGACCAGACTGGATTTATTCCAATGAGATTGACGGCTATAAATTTGCGCAGGCTTTTCACCATTTTACAATTAGATGGACCTGGCCCAGATACCAGAGTTGTAGTGTCTTTGTACATCATAAAGCCTTCGACTGTGTTGAGTGGCCCTATTTGTGGGCAGTCCATGGGTGGCTGGGATTTGGTCCCAAATTTATTGCTTGGGTGAAATTATTGTATGCTAGGCCTATGGCTCGCTTGCGGGTTAACACTATTACGGATACCTTTGAAATAGGGGTACTCAACAGGGGTGCCCACTGTTGCCCCTGTTTGCCCTTGCTATAGAACCTGGCAGCACAGTTAAGGGCAGATAAGAAGATGGAAGAATGCTGGATAAATACCATGGAAGAAAAAACATCTTTGTTTGCCGATGACATGCTCCTATGCTTGGCAGAGGAGTCTTTGGTTACAACCTTAAATAGAATCTCAAGCTTTGGGGCTTTTTTGGGGTTTAAAGTTAACTGGGAAAAATCAATAGTCTTCCCCTTCTCTCAAGAATATTCTCCCAGGCTGCCCGCAAACTTTGCACTAAAAATATTTTCTAGATTTCGGTACATGGGGGTTGAGATTCAGCTGCCATTGAGTACCTACATCTCTAATAACCTACCTCCTCTAATATCTCGTCTAAAGGACAACCTGCAGACTTGGTCTAAGCTGCCCCTCAACCTACTGGGCTGAATCAATATATTCAAGATAATATATCTCCCTAGGTTCCTCTACTTGTGGCATGTGCTAAATACGGAAATAAATACATTAACCACTTGCTGACCGCCTAACGACGATATACGTCAACAAAATGGCACGGGCAGGCAAAATCACGTAGCTGGTACGTGATTGCCTTCCCGCGGGCGGGGGGTCCGATCGGACGCCCCCCCGGTGCCAGCGGCGGTCGGCTTTGGTCTGGGAGCGTTCAGAGATGAGGGGGAGACCATCCGATCGTGGCCCCCCTCGCGATCGCTCCCAGCCAATGAGAATCATCCCCTGCCTGTGTGTAGTACACACAGGCAGAGGATGTGATGTCATATCTCCTCGGCTCGGCAGTTTCTGTTCCGGCGCCGAGGAGAGAAGACATGTGAGTGAGTGCACAACACACACACATCACAGTAGAACATGCCAGGCACACTTTACACCCCCAATCACCCCCCCCCCCCCCCCGGTCATACTGACACCAAGCAGTTTTTTTTTTATGATTACTGCATGGTGTCAGTTTGTGACAGTTAGAAGTGTTAGGGCAGTTAGTGTTAGCCCCCTGTAGGTCTAGGGTACCCCCCTAACCCCCACTAATAAAGTTTTAACCCCTTGATCACCCCCCGTCACCAGTGTCACTAAGCGATCATTTTTCTGATCGCTGTATTAGTGTCGCTGGTGACGCTAGTTAGGGAGGTAAATATTTAGGTTCGCCGTCAGCGTTTTATAGCGACAGGGACCCCCATATACTACCTAATAAATATTTTAACCCCTTGATTGCCCCCTAGTTAACCCTTTCACTACTGATCACCGTATAACCGTTACGGTTGACGCTGGTTAGTTCGTTAATTTTTTATAGTACCAGGGCACCCGCCGTTTATTACCTAATAAAGGTTTAGCCCCCTGATCGCCCGGCGGTGATATGTGTCGCCCCAGGCAGCGTCAGATTGGCGCCAGTACCGCTAACACCCACGCACGCAGCGTACACCTCCCTTAGTGGTATAGTATCTGAACGGATCAATATCTGATCCAATCAGATCTATACTAGCGTCCCCAGCAGTTTAGGGTTCCCAAAAACGCAGTGTTATCGGGATTAGCCCAGATACCTGCTAGCACCTGCCTTTTGCCCCTCCGCCCGGCCCAGCCCAGGCCACCCAAGTGCAGTATCAATCGATCACTGACACTTACAAAACACTAAACGCATAACTGCAGTGTTCGCAGAGTCAGGCCTGATCCCTGCGATCGCTAACAGTTTTTTTGGTAGCATTTTGGTGAACTGGCAAGCGCCAGCGGCCTAGTACACCCCGGTCGTAGTCAAACCAGCACTGCAGTAACACTTGGTGACGTGGCGAGTCCCATAAGTGCAGTTCAAGCTGGTGAGATGGCAAGCACAAGTAGTGTCCCGCTGCCACCAAAAAGACAAACACAGGCCCGTCGTGCCCATAATGCCCTTCCTGCTGCATTCGCCAATCCTAATTGGGAACCCAAGACTTCTGCAGCGCCCGTACTTCCCCCATTCACATCCCCAACCAAATGCAGTCGGCTGCATGAGAGGCATTTTCTTTATGTCCTCCCGAGTACCCCTACCCAACAAACCCCCTCAAAAAAGATGTTGTGTCTGCAGCAAGCGCGGATATAGGCGTGACACCCGCTATTATTGTCCCTCCTGTGCTGACAATCCTGGTCTTTGCATTGGTGAATGTTTTGAACGCTACCATACACTAGTTGAGTATTAGCGTAGGGTACAGCATTGCACAGACTAGGCGCACTTTCACAGGGTCTCCCAAGATGCCATCGCATTTTGAGAGACCCGAACCTGGAACCGGTTACAGTTATAAAAGTTACAGTTACAAAAAAAAAGTGTAAAAAAAAAAAAAACACAAACAAAAATATAAAATAAAAAAAATAGTTGTCGTTTTATTGTTCTCTCTGTCTCTCTATTCTCTCTATTGTTCTGCTCTTTTTTACTGTATTCTATTCTGCAATGTTTTATTGTTATTATGTTTTATTGTGTTTGCTTTTCAGGTATGTAATTTTTTATACTTTACCGTTTACTGTGCTTTATTGTTAACCATTTTTTTGTCTTCAGGTACGCCATTCACGACTTTGAGTGGTTATACCAGAATGATGCCTGCAGGTTTAGGTATCATCTTGGTATCATTCTTTTCAGCCAGCGGTCAGCTTTCATGTAAAAGCAATCCTAGCGGCTAATTAGCCTCTAGACTGCTTTTACAAGCAGTGGGAGGGAATGCCCCCCCCCCCACACCGTCTTCCGTGTTTTTCTCTGGCTCTCCTGTCTCAACATGGAACATGAGAATGCAGCCGGTGATTCAGCCAGCTGACCATAGAGCTGATCAGAGACCAGAGTGGCTCCAAACATCTCTATGGCCTAAAACCGGAAGCTACGAGCATTTTATGACTTAGATTTCGCCGGATGTAAACAGCGCCATTGGGAAATTGGGGAAGCATTTTATCACACCGATCTTGGTGTGGTCAGATGCTTTGAGGGCAGAGGAGAAATCTAGGGTCTAATAGACCCCAATTTTTTCAAAAAAGAGTACCTGTCACTACCTATTGCTATCATAGGGGATATTTACATTCCCTGAGATAACAATATAAATGATTAAAAAAAAATAAAATGAAAGGAACAGTTTAAAAATAAGATAAAAAAGCAAAAAAATAATAAAGAAAAAAAAAAGCACCCCTGTCCCCCCTGCTCTCGCGCTAAGGCGAACGCAAGCGTCGGTCTTGCGTCAAATGTAAACAGCAATTGCACCATGCATGTGAGGTATCACTGCGAAGGTCAGATCGAGGGCAGTAATTTTAGCAGTAGACCTCCTCTGTAAATCTAAAGTGGTAACCTGTAAAGGCTTTTAAAGGCTTTTAAAAATGTATTAATTTTGTTGCCACTGCACGTTTGTGCGCAATTTTAAAGCATGTCATGTTTGGTATCCATGTACTCGGCCTAAGATCATCTTTTTTATTTCATCAAACATTTGGGCAATTATAGTGTGTTTTAGTGCATTAAAATTTTAAAAAGTGTGTTTTTTCCCCAAAAAATGCGTTTGAAAAATCGCTGCGCAAATACTGTGTGAAAAAAAAAATGAAACGCTCACCATTTTAATCTGTAGGGCATTTGCTTTAAAAAAAATATATAATGTTTGGGGGTTCAAAGTAATTTTCTTGCAAAAAAAAATAAATTTTTCATGTAATCAAAAAGTGTCAGAAAGGGCTTTGTCTTCAAGTGGTTAGAAGAGTGGGTGATGTGTGACATAAGCTTCTAAATGTTGTGCATAAAATGCCAAGACAGTTAAAACCCCCCCCAAATGACCCCATTTTGGAAAGTAGACACCCCAAGCTATTTGCTGGGAGGCATGTCGAGTCCATATATTGTGACACAAGTTGCGGGAAAGAGACAAATTTTTTTTTTTTTTTTTGCACAAAGTTGTCACTAAAAGATATACTGCTCAAACATGCCATGGAAATATGTGAAATTACACCCCAAAATACATTCAGTTGCTTCTCCTGAGTATGGGGATACCACATGTGTGGGACTTTTTGGGAGCCTAGCCGCGCACGGGACCCCGAAAACCAAGCACCGCCTTCAGGCTTTCTAAGGGCGTAAATTATTTATTTCACTCTTCACTGCCTATCACAGTTTCGGAGGCCATGGAATGCCCAGGTGGCAACCCCCCCCCCCCCCCCAAAATGACCCCATTTTGGAAAGTAGACACCCCAAGCTATTTGCTGAGCGGTATAGTGAGTATTTTGCAGACCTCACTTTGTCACAAACTTTTGAAAATTGAAAAAAGAAAAAAAAATTTTTCTTGTCTTTCTTCATTTTCAAAAACAAATGAGAGCTGCAAAATACTCACCATGCCTCTCAGCAAATAGCTTGGGGTGTCTACTTTCCAAAATATATTATTTAGTGACAACTAAAATTGAGTTTATTGGATTTTTTTTTAGAACAAAAAGTAGAAAATATTTTTTTTCAAAATTTTCGGTCTTTTTCCGTGTATAGCGCAAAAAATAAAAACTGCAGAGGTGATCAAATACCATCAAAAGAAAGCTCTGTTTGTGGGAAGAAAAGGACGCAAATTTCGTTTGGGTACAGCATTGCATGACCGCGCAATTAGCAGTTAAAGCGACGCAGTGCCAAATTGTAAAAAGTGCTCTGGTCAGGAAGGGGGTAAATCCTTCCGGGGCTGAAGTGGTTAATCTCCTCATTTCTCTGGGGTACTAAGACGCCTAGGGTTTCCCTTGACATATTATTTCTACAAGCAAACAAGCAAACTAAGGACATGGATTACTGGAACCATGTCCTGTGGTCTGATGAGACCAAGATAAACTTAGTTGGTTCAGATGGTGTCAAGCGTGAGTAGGAAGACAAGTATGTCTTGCCTACAGTCAAGCATGGTGGTGGGAGTGTTATGGTCTTGGGCTGCATGAGTGCTGCCGGCACTGGGGAGCTACAGTTCATTGAGGGAACCATGAATGCCAACATGTACTGTGACATACTGCAGCAGAGCATGATCCCCTCCCCCTCCCTTAGGAGACTGGGCCGCAGGGCAGTATTCCAACATAACGACCCCAAACACACCTCCAAGATAACCACTGTCTTGCTAAAGAAGCTGAGTGTAAAGGTGATGGACTGGCCAAGCATGTCTCCAGACCTAAACCCTATTGAGCATCTGTGGGGCATCCTCATATGGAAGGTAAAAGAGTGCAGGTCTCTAACATCCACCAGCTGTGATGTCCTCGTGGAAGAGGACTCCAGTGGCAACCTGTGAATCTCTGGTGAACAACATGCCCAAGAGGGTTAAGGCAGTGCTTGAAAATGGTGGCCACACAAAATATTGACACTTGGGGCCCAATTTGGACATTTTCACTTAGGGGTGTACTCACTTTTGTTGCCAGCAGTTTAGACATTAATGGCTGTGTGTTGAATTATTTTGAGGGGACAGCAAATTTACACTGTTATACAAGCTGTACAACCACTAATTTACATTGTAGCAAAGTGTCATTTCTTCAGTGTTGTCACATGAAAAGATATAATAAAATTTTTACCAAAATGTGAGGGGTGTACTCACTTTTGTGAGATACTGTATTAGACCCCTTTCACACATGCAGACCATTTTGTTTCATCCGTTCAGTTGCTTTTTTTCAAAGAAAAAAACAGATTAAGTTTTCATTTTACATAAGTTTTTTTTTTTTTTTTACATCTGCCGGTAGATACACACTGTGTGTGTGTATGTGTGTGTATATGTATGTATATATATATATATATATATATATATATATATATATATATATATATATATATAATTTTCCAGGATATATCATAATTTTCTATGATGAACTCTGGTAGCTCGCAAGGCATTTTTTCCATAGATTGTGTGCATTATTATCATACAAGTTTTCAGTTCAATTTATTTGTTCTTTTTCCTATTTTCTTTGTTTACACTTCCATGAGTAACCTTATGGAAGTACACAAGATTTTGTCACATATCGCTATATAAGCAGGATGCTAGTAGTGTATAGACTGGTGTGTAAAATCTAATATCTGTATAACCTGTATGTGAAAGTTTTTTTTTTTTTTTTTTTTCTCATAGCTATCATCCCTTGTAAGAGAAATGCCATGGATGTTTAACTCTCTATTTGAAATTTGAATAAAATTTACCCTTTAAAAAAAATGCTTCATTCCTGTTAATATTGTTCAACCTTAAATGATTTTTTTCTAAAATGTTACTGATTTGGATCAGTTAAAATATATATAAATCGTGTTCTGTCTATGTCTGTTTGTCTCAACTTTGCAATGCATATTCATTTCAGTCCGTATCATTTTTTGTAATGTAATCATTTTTTTTCTCTTAGAAGTCGCCTACTGTCCCTAAAGATTGCCCATAGTAATCGCCCGGAGGAGCCTTCTAATGTTATCTGGGCAATTAAATGTGCAGGTTTGTTATAGTATCAGTGTCATATTGCTTGCCTTAGAAAATTGGAAAGAACTGTAAAGAAAATAGACTTCAAAACCTTTATGGATTTTGAGCCTTTAGACTGATATTTTTCTTTATTCCAGTTAAAAAGTGAAAGTAAATGAAATTTACAATTTACTGTTTTTAACATTGCTATTACAAAAAAAAAGTGCATGTACTCATACCAAACCAATGAAAAGCAATAAGGGCCAGTGTTGACAGGCTTTAGTTAACTTCAGAACTGGGTCAGCTGGCCAAATGCTGGTAAACTGCAGCATACCTCACAACAGTCCTGAATTGTTTGGGACTGTCTCTTATGTTAACTGGAGTCCTGAACGCAGAGGCTTTATCCTCTGCAGCAGCTCATTCATATGCAAAGCTGAGTGAGGCTCCTCCTCAGCTCTGGTCACATTGCAAGGGAGGACATCTGCTGCCACTATATTTTGAGGCCTGCATTGCATGTGGTAGTGAGTTTTAGGGGGAGGGGATTTGTACTGAGGCTTTAGGCTGGGAGGAGGGGTTGGGAATTTTTTTTTTTTGCTGACTGATAGGGATGTAAAGCTCTTCATATTACCCAGCCATTGCAGAGAGCTTCTACAAAAGCTATGGGTCTGCCCTTTGAGACTGTTCATGAAACTTGTGCCTTGTTGCCTTTTTTTACTTCTGTATGCTCTGTGTGTAATGCTTTTGGATATCTTACAGTGAGGAAAAAAGTATTTAATCCCTTGCTGATTTTGTACATTTGCCCACTGACAAAGAAATGATCAGTCTATAATTTTAATGGTAGGTTTATTTTAACAGATAGAGAGACAGAATAACAAAAATATCCAGAAAAACTCATTTCAAAAAGTTATAAATTGATTTTCATTTTAATGAGTGAAAAAAGTATTTGATCACTTATTCAGCAAGATTTCTGGCTCCCAGGTGTTTTCTATACAGGTAACTAGCTGAGATTAGAAACAGTCTCTTAAAGGGAGTGCTCCTAATATCAGCTTGTTACCTGTATAAAAGACACCTGTCCACAGAAGCAAGCAGCCAATCAGATTCCAATCTCTCCACCATGGTCAAGACCAAGAAGCTGTCCAAGGATGTCCGGGACGGGGGTGTGGCTTGGCAATGGATTTAGCTGGAAGCTAGGGCTCTCTGCTCTGCCGAACATCCGAGCATTTATCCTGTAGACTGTAATCTTCCCCACCTTTTAAATGGATTCCGTTACCTGAGCTGATTGCTGAAACCCCCGGCTACACAGGGGTGCTTTTATTCTGTGCAGGCTCCATGTCTAAATGCAGATTGATGACACGCTCTTCCACGGGCCAAACTGGACAAGATAGCGGCTTGCCTCCCTGTCCAGCAAAGGAAAAATACAAGGAATAGTGGTGCATGTTGTAGTATATAAAATGTAGCTTGAGTCCATACAAGAATCCTTTGAGCTGTATAGCTCTGTGTGAGATCACAGTCTGTATAGCCAGGGCAGCCTTGCAGGGGGAGTTGAATCACACACCAAAACCTGTGGAAAGAATATAGGAAATGGGCGCCGCTTAAGTAAGACTGTATTTGTTTAATAAACAAAGCATATTCAAAACTCCCATTGAAGTATCTTTACAAAGGCACAGTGAAGTCCAGTGAAATCGTCCGATCTCCGCCTCGGCTGTCAGTGATGGTTTCATCCTGTTTTCATACTGTATGAGGCTGGCGTCCTGTCCCCCAGGGATCTCACGGCTCTCAGGCGGGATCCAGAACGAGGTCTGGAATGCAGCTGGCAGGTCACAGGAGAGGGCTGGAATGCAGCGTGTGACGGGATGACGTCATGGACGCGATGCGTTTCAGAGCATGCGCACTGGGAAGATAGTTACAATGCGTGCTCCTTTCTCAAGCCCTGAAGGTCATCCTACTAGCAGTCACCTCCTGTAACACATCCATCGTAGCCTTGACATCTAACATAAAGGGAGTAAAAATTGATCCCCCTTTTGTCAGACAAGACATGCAGAAACTGCTAGACCGCACGACTGCATTGGAGGGACGACTAAGTATGTTAGAAGATGACTGGGCCCCCATAAAACGAGATGTGCACGGGGGGCGTGGCTAGCCGGCAGAGAAGATGGTCGCACACTAACAGAGCTCCGCAGCATCCTGGGCCTTTACGGGTGATAACAACATCACAGAGCCTCGCTTCTCAGATCCACATACCGGATAGATAGTGGACAACTCCCGAATGCCTTCCCGTAAGCGCAAAGAAGCCACAAAACCAAGAAAAATGACGGACTTTCTACTACAGCCGCGCCGTCTCCCTACCCAAGATGGCGCCGGCAGAAGTATAGGAGAGCCGCGCGGCTCCATTACACAGCACGGACGGAACGAAAGATTCGATCCCGGACACACACATGGAAAGAGACAGCAGGGAAAAGGTCAGTACCCACTCCCTCCATCTGCTTCATCCAGCCCAGCGAAAAGCAAGCTGAAAATGTCCTCTCCAAACACAGAATTAGCTGAATTCAGTGGTATTGATTCCTCCCTGGAGGAAACCAGGGAACTACAGGAATCCATCACAGACTTCCCCACACAAAACCAGCCGGTACTCGACACCACACTCAAGGATATGTTAATATCCCTGCGCTCAACCCTACATGCTGATATGTTAGCAATAACACAAAAATTCAAATCAGAGGTGGCAGCGGTAGATTCAAGGGTGTCCCATATAGAATCTAAAATGGGAGAATTTGCATCCACATTTAACGACATGGTAGATGCACATAACGACAGGGATGAGGAAATCATAGCTATCAAAGCAAAAATGGCCGACTTGGAGGACAGATCAAGACGAAACAACGTCAAAATCAGGGGGATCCCTGAATCGGTCAAACCCCCGGACTTAAAGGAGTATTTTATAAACCTCATGAAAATTACACTTCCGGATACACCCCTGGATGATCTAATCATAGATCGAATCCACCGCCTTCCGAAGCCCAGGAACATACAAGAGCACCTCCCCAGAGATACAATAGTCCGTATCCACTTCTTTCACATCAAAGATCTGTTTATGATGACAGTGAGAAGACGGGACAATCTTCCTCAAGAGCTACAAAATCTCTCTTTCTTTGCTGACCTGTCAGCCTTTACCATGCAACAACGCAGACAACTAGCAACCATAACAAAACCACTGAACAACCACCACATCCAGTACAGATGGCTTTACCCAGCTAAGCTTCTGATCACAAAAGAAGGCAAATCACATATCGTAACTAATGTCAGAGAAGGAATCCGTCTCTTGAGGGAATGGAAACTTTTCGATCTGGATAACAACGACCAGGAAGAATCACACTCTCTTCCATCCACTAGAGCCAGCTCAGACGCAGAAACAGGCTGACGCACTCAAATGGGAAAACAACAAAAAACCCATCCAGCCCAGGAAAATGCCACTTAGCTAACTCTTTGCTTTACCCCCCGAGCTATAGCGGAATTGCATCCGCACAGATCCTAAACAGGATCGTCAGTTTTTACATCTTTTTGTTGATACCCCTCCCCTTTTTTCCCTCCCTACCTCTCTCCTTGTCTGCAGGAACGGAAATAAGATTATAATCACCCATTGCCTTCAACCTTGGGAGAACTTTCGACCAGTAAACTACAATACATTACAAGCCATCCACACCAGGAAGTCAGCTCATACCACACACCTTCGGCGAGCTAAGGTATGTCACGAGCAACTACAAACATGTCTTTTAAAATATCCTCACTAAATGTTAAAGGCCTGAACAGCCCTTACAAACGCCAAATGGCCTGGAAGGAAGCATCCAGACTGAAAAGTGACATTATGTGCTTCCAAGAGACTCACTTTTCAGCAATTAATCCGCCAGTCTTTAGCAACCGAAAATTCCCTACTCTATATACGGCAAACGGCCCGAAAAAAAAAGGAGGAGTTGCAATAGCAATCAGAGACTCCATCCCATTCTCAGAAATTTCAACTCACCTGGATACTTCTGGCAGATACATTATACTAGTGTGTGAAATTTATGCAATTAAATATACCCTGGTCAACATGTATTTACCAAACAACAACCAACTCAGATTCCTAAACAAAATTTGGAAAAAGGTAGAAACACTAAAACAGGGACATATTATCCTATGCGGAGATTTCAACGCGATCCCAGACATGCATGTGGACTGTACAAACCCTAAACATCTAAAACAAAGAAGGACGACGCTGTCAAGATTTATCAACACCTCAAACCTCTTTGATGTGTGGAGATGTCAACACGCATCGGAGAAGGACTTTACTTTCTTTTCCAATGTCCACTGCACTTATTCAAGAATAGATATGTTTTTGGTAGACAAATTTTTGTTGCAAAAGATAGTCAGATCAGACATTGGTATTATATCATGGTCTGATCATGCTCCCATATCGATCAGCGTGGGGGGGAGGGACGCCGAGACTGCAGCAAACAGATGGAGGAACGATGTTCTAACTATCTCTCAACCTAAAAATCTTAAACTGATTAGAAAATCTCTGACCGAATTTTTCGAGATCAATGCTCCTTCGGTGTCCGACCCTTTCACGCTGTGGAACTCTCACAAAGTGGTTATGAGGGGTCTCTTAATACAATTAAGTGCTAGGGCAAAAAGGCAAAGGACGGAGAGGCTCAACGGCCTGCTAGAAAAAATCAAAACCTTGGAAACATCCAACAAACAAAACTCCACCCAAAAAACAAGATCTCTACTATTCGAGGCTAGACAAGAACTGAGATCTCTTTTGGTGTCCCAGCAGGATAGCCGCCTTCGCATCTTAAAAGCAAACAACTATCGATGTAACAACAAGGCGGGTAAACTGCTGGCGAACCAGGTAAAAGAGAAAACAATAAAAAAGAGAATCCCTCACATCGTAAACCCTAACTCCAAAATTACTGTATCTAACCCCAAAGACATAGCAGATGCTTTTAGCGACTATTATGAAGCTCTATACAACCTTAAAGACGACCCTAATACACCACAACCAACAGAAAACACAATTGCGGAATTCCTGGAGGCTGTTAATCTTCCGAGGGTCCCGCAATCAGAACTCGCCAAACTAAATTTACCATTTACAATCCAAGAAATCGAAAAAACAATTAGAAATATGCCCCACAACAAATCCCCCGGTCCTGATGGATACTCTTCTGAATATTTCCAACTATTTATAACTGAACTATCCCCGTACCTAAAGCAGGTCTTTGATGCCGCAATGTCCAAATCCTCATTTCCAAAAGAAATGTTAACAGCGACTATAATAACTCTGCCAAAACCAGGTAAGGACCACTCAGTACCACAAAACTTTAGGCCCATTTCCTTACTGAACGTGGACGTTAAATTGTATGCCAAAATCTTGGCCAATAGATTGTCCACATTATTACCAGCTCTCATCAACCAAGACCAGGTAGGTTTCGTTTCAGGTAGACAAACCACAGACGCAACCAGAAGGATGCTAAATCTAATTCATGCATCAGAGGAGTCCCGAAGGCCTTCTCTGCTCCTGACTTTGGATGCAGAGAAGGCCTTCGACAGGGTTCATTGGGGATACTTAATTAAAGTACTGGAGAAGTTTGGATTAATAGGCCCCATACAACAAGCAATCCTAGCACTGTATTCCTCCCCATCCGCCTATGTTTTTACAGAGGGAATGTTCTCTAAAAACTTCCAAATAACAAATGGAACAAGGCAGGGATGCCCCCTGTCGCCACTAATTTTCGCACTAATTATGGAACCACTTGCAGAAAAAATTAGGAACAACACAACAATCCAGGGAATCCCTTCTTCAGATCGTGAACATAAAATTTCACTTTTTGCAGACGACGTCATCTTGACTTTATCTAACCCATACAAATCTTTAAAAGCAGCACATGAGACACTACAGGAATTTAGTAGAGTAGCCTACTATAAAGTGAATGCATCCAAATCTAACATTCTAGGAATAACGATAGATAATAAAACTAAACTAAACATGCAAAAAGACTTTCCCTACCCCTGGGCATCAGAGTCGATCACTTATTTAGGAATTCAGCTAACATCTCCCTCCTCGAAACTCTTCCAACTCAACTACCAACCTTTAGTGAAAGCATTTCAAGAAGAAATATTAAGACTCCAAAAATTCTACCTATCTTGGAACGGTCGCCTAGCAGCATACAAGATGCTGCTACTCCCAAAATTAATATATATATTCAGAACTCTCCCAATACCAATCCCAAACCCTTTCCTTAAAACCATGCAGAACCAAATGTTAAAGTTCATATGGGCAGGCAAAAGAGCTAGGTTCTCATTACAAATGCAAGAAAACCATAAACAAATAGGTGGTTTAGGAGTACCAAACTTAAAAGATTACTACACAGCAACAATCTTAGAACAACTGAAACAATGGTTCGCCAATAGAGACATTAAACACTGGTCCCATCTAGAGCAGACGTGGTTGTATCCTAGATCACTACAGTCATTAATCCTCGCTCACAACATACAACAAATCACACTCAAAAAGGATCATCCTACCATACAAGCCACAATTCAAGCATGGACCCATCTAAAAAAGACATCCAACCCACAAACGGCTTTCACAGACGTACCCTTTCCTTTGGAAACATTGAAATGGCTGATCCCAAACATATCCTTAGATCAATGGCTAAACAACCAAACGATACTTCTGAGAGACATTATACAGAACGGTAAACTTCTACCGTTCAAGGAGATTCAACATAAGCTTAACATACCTTCCTCAGAATTTCTAACTTACCTACAGATAGATTCATGGTACAACAAATGGGGGGTTTCGAGTTCCCCTGTACCAACTAAGGTGTGGGGGTACTTGAACTCCTCCGACACTAAAACAAAGGGCATCTCCCTGATGTACACACAGATCAACACCAAAAAATCATTTACTAAACTTGCACCCCTGAGAAAATGGGAGAAAGATTTAGACCAGTCATTCACAGACAATCAATGGCTATCCGCATTCAAATGTAATCATAGATTTTCAAGATGTTCTAACTATGAGGAGCTGGCGGCGAAACTAACAGCTAGATGGCACTATACACCATATATGATGGCTAAATTCTCTAAAGAAAATACCAACTTATGCTGGAGGAGCTGCGACCAGATTGGAACTTTACCCCATATGCTATGGTCATGCAAACATATTCGCAGCTTTTGGTCAGAAACTGTTAAATTAATAGCAAAAACAACAGGAGTAATCACTAAACCAACTCCTGAAAAGGCCATTTTAAGCATTAATATGTCAGAGTACCCATTGTCAGTGAGATCTATAGCAATGCACATACTTTTCGCCGCCAGATCCTTATTGGTTTCGAAGTGGAGATCAGATGAAATTCCCACCATAAGAGAAATCATTACAAAAGTCAACACAATATCCGTTTATGAAAAAATCCTAGCGTACAAAGACGGATACGGAGCAAAATATCTCTCTAACTGGGAATTGTGGAATTCTTTGTACCAAAATAAATAAAAAAAAATCACTCTGTTTCCTGTAGACCAGGTGTGGGTCATACCTATACCCGTAAGTACCCTCCCTTCATGTTCCTTATCTCCTTCCCCCCCCTCTTCTAATCTAATAACTAGTTAAAGGTGATATGTTTAACTCACCATAATTAAGGTAATTTAAATGGAAATAATCCATTTTGAAATTTAATTTGTAACACAAGCAAAATAATAAGAACTACCTGTCCCAGGTTATTGAAACTATAGTACATACTTACTGAGAATTCAGTACAATATCAAAACTCGGTTTGTATGATATATGTATAGAGATATCTTTCCTTTTTTTTTTGGGCAAAGGTATACGGTCATAACATGTATGTATGTAAAATTTTCAATAAAAATCATTATTAAAAAAAAAAAACGAGATGTGCACTATAATACGATCACTGTCGTTAAACAGGCAGCCAATTTTCAGTTCAAATGGCTTAACTACAAAGATTGTGACATTATCCTCTCAAAAGCCAGGAACCTGGGGGATGCTCTTGTAATGGCAAACTCAAAAATATCACTGTTCCCAAACTTCTCGGCTGTGGTCCAGAGACAATTAAACTAGGTGAAGAAGCGACTGAGGGCTCGCAACATACAATATGCAATGTTATATCCTACTCGTCTATGCGTGGTGGCAAGGGATAAGGTCAATTTCTTTGAAAAAACGCTCCTGGTATTGCAGTGGCTAGACAGGGAGGAATGCTCCATTCGGGAGGAAGCGGCGAATCAAAGGCAAGCTGTGTGATGGCTGTAGGTTTACTATGACACTTCACTACCTAAATATGGTCTGTTGGTGTCCACGTTTTCTTTTTTTGTCAATGCGGATTAACTAAGAGAAAGGCGATAACCTTTACATATCAGTGTTGACTGCTGTAAAACTTGCATGTAAGATGCGCCCTGGCATGTGGGCCAGAAGTACTGTCCACCTTGAATTAGGGTCCCACGTGGATGAAGGTTTGTCCTTTTGTTGATTATATTTTTTAGTTCTGTGCCTTGTTTTGGGCTTCACAGGGCCACAGCCCCAGTCCGATACCGATCCAGTGAAAAGACTTGGACTGCTGTACACCAAATGGGTAATTTTCAGGACACTGAGACCTTTGTATGGTAACTCCTATATGTCTTATGATGGGATGTTTCTCTTCGCTACCAGTTCATTTCGCCCATCAGTTCTTTCCTACAGCTTTGCTATGGCTAAATACAATGTAGTACTTATCTGGAATGTGAGAGGTTTGGGAAACAGGGTGAAAAGGTTGGCTGTAATGTGTGTAGCTAAACGCCTAAGATTTTTGGTACTTTGCTTGCAAGAAACACACATGCATACAGATCAGGCCTTATAGTTCTCTGCCTGTATGTTCACCCAACAATTCCACTCTACCTATTCCTTGTATTCACGAGGAGTGAGTATATTGATCCCTCAGTGGATTTCCTTCTCTTGCACACTTGCCGTTGTGGACAAAAATGGTTGTTCTATTTTTCTACGATGCAATTTGGAGCTAGACTGTATATTGGCTAATGTATATATTCCACCTCCCTTCTTCGCAGAAGTTCTTAAGATCTTGGCTGGCTTTTTGGCCCAGCATCCTAATGTTCCAGCCCTCATTGTGGGTGACTTCAATAATTAAACTCTGAGCTAGATAAATTTACGGTGGCACATCCTTGCTGGACCCCCGTAAGGGGTCTGACATCGTTTGCTAGCCTTCTCGCCAAGATGGGACTTCATGTTTGGTGCCTACGAAACCCTCCCTTTCTCCCCCCTGGAAAGTTGCTTGGAGCGGATGTGTTACCCGCAGAGGTGTATAAAAAGTACGCTGAATCGCTTTTGCCACAACTTAAACAGACTCTAGTGGATACTTTGGAGCTAGGTCACTCACCGCCTCCAATGACAGAGGCTACCATTATTCTTTTACTCAAACCTGCCAAGAATCCCCTACTCCCAGACTCCTATAAACCCATTTCATTGCTAACTACAGATATAAAACTTTTGGCTAGAGTATTGGCTACCCACCTATTATCTATCATTTCTAAACTCATTCATAGGGACCAATTGGGCTTCATTCCCTCCAGACCTACAGCGTGAATATCAGGCGTCTGTTCCTTAATCTACAAATCCCAGTTGATAACCCCGGCAACAGATCGGTGCTGTCCCTCGACACTGCCAAAGCCTTTGACAGCATCAATTGGCCTTACTTGTGAGAGGTTCTGAGGAGGTTTGGGCTGGGGGGGGGGGGATTATTTTATTAAATGGGTCCAATTATTATACACGACCCCAACAGCAAGTTTACATATAAATGGAGACTTGTCGACCCTTTTCGTCTTTATAGGGGCACGCTACAGGGGTGTAAGTTGTCACCATCTATAATAGGTTTCACGAGATGCAGACGATAACCTTTTGTTCTAGGGGGAAACTGCCTCCTCACTTCAGAATGTGATGTCCCTAATAAAACAATTTGGTAGCTTTTCTGGTTTCTCCATAAATTGGAGCAAATCAGCCCTCCTTGCCTTTAGATGAGCTGACATCTCCACTAACAGACTGCGCCCAATCTCTCCAAATAGTCTATTCATTTAAATAATTTCAGGGTCCATATCACACCTGGCCCGTCCAATTACTTTTCTCTTAGCCTACTCCCTATTATCAATAAATTACAACACAAATGCATAGCTTAGTGCAAGCTTCCCCTCTCGGTCGTAGGATAAGTTAATCTTATTAAAATGGTATGACCCCCCCCCAACTATTGTGCATACTCCAACTCCTCGCAATGGATTCCTCGTAGATGATTCACACCTATTGAACACACTCTTTTAGCAGCCTCATTTGGAAAAAGACAGCTAGAATTAAACTGTCTACGTTACAATACAGTAAGGATCAGGGCGGCCTGGCAATACCCAATAGCAGATTTTATTTTCTGGCATCACAGCTCCAGCATTTAGGTGGCTGGGGAGAGGTGGACCAGACGGATCCGATCTCACAATTGTACAGCCAGACTACTTTGAAGTACTTCTTGGACCTACAGAGGGAGTTTGTGCTGCCAAGACAGCAATTTTACAGATATCTTCAACTTTTCCACGCCGTGCAGACTCACTGAGCATCCTTTATTAAGTAATATTCTCGCCACACAGAATAAAAAGGACATAATTTCGCAGATGCTGTATACACCACCCTCTCTGCAAGGAGACAGGATGCAGCTAGACTACAATGCAGACATAGGTGGGAGCAGGACCTGGGTGAGATTGGAGGTGAGGACTGGGAACTCTGTTTGCAATCTATGCCAGCCATCTCAGTCTCTCCTTCATACAGACTCACAGCTGTTCATATTGCATAGAACTTACTGTACCCCGGTACTACTTCACAGATGGGGGGAAAAAAAGGGACTCGCCTTTATGCCCCAAATGTAATGGAACAAATTAAGACCTTATTCATCCTGTTGTGGCGTTTGGAAAGATGTGACTGATATATCAGCAGTTTATCAGACCACTGTACCGTTAGACCCGGTGACTTGTTTGCTAGGTGTGGTGGATGAGGAAATTTTTACCCCTCTGAAAAATGTGGCAGTGCTTAGATTGTTGTACATTGCTTGCAAACAAATCTCTAGTTTATGGATATCACTGCATAATCCGAAACAGTGGGTTGATTAAATAGACGCCATCCTTATTAACCACTTCAGCCCCGGAAGGTTTTACCCCCTTAATGACCAGATAATTTTTTGTGATTCAGCACTGCGTCGCTTTAACTGACATTTGTGCAGTCGTGCGACATTGTACCCAAACAAAATTGACGTTCCCCCCCCCCCTATATATAAAGCTTTTTTTGGTGGTATTAACAAGAAACTGACAATTTTGAAAAAAAAAGCAATATTTTTTACTTTTTGCTATTATAAATATCCCCCCAAAAATATATTTAAAAAAATAATTTCTTCCCCAGACCGATATGTATTCTTCTACATATTTTTGGTAAAAAAATTTGCAATAAGTGTATATTGATTGGTTTGCGCAAAGGTTATAGCGTCTACAAGATAGGGGATAGATTTATGGTGTTTTTTAATTTTTTCTATTAGTAATGTCGGTGATCTGCTATTTTTATCGGGACTGTGACATTGCGGCGGACAGATCGGACACTTTTGACACTGTTTTGGGACCATTGACATTTATACAGCGATCAGAGCTAAAAATAGAATTTTAATTTTATCACCACAAGATGGCGTTGTAGATACAGATAGGTATGAGTGTGCCAACGTCCTAAATATATTGCAAAATGTATTCAAAAGAAGGAAACATGGACTTTGGAGGCACATTTGTAGCGTTGAAATACAAAATGAAATGAACTTTTATTAATCTTTAAAATCCACATTATTGACATGTTAAAAACAAAACATGGTGTTTGGTCTAAACGATGCTCACACCATCTAACACAGCCAACTATTACCACAGTGGAACAGATCGATCAATAATGATTCAAAATAAGCTATCAAATGGAAGGAGCAGCTGGTTGGTGGTAGAGATGTAGTGAAGAAATCTCTACATGTTACATGCCCTTAAGCTCTTCTTTAGGAGCTTGCAGTCTAATATACAATGGGGATGGATTCAGCACCCCTTAAATGTTTCACTTTGTTATATTGCAGCCATTTGCTAAAATCATTTAAGTTAATTTTTTTCCTCATTAATGTACACACAGCACCCCATATTGACAGAAAAACACAATTGTTGACATTTTTGCAGATTTATTAAAAAAGAAAAACTGAAATATCACATGGTCCTAAGTAGTCAGACCCTTTGCTGTGACACTCCTATATTATATCTCAGGTGCTGTCCATTTCTTCTGATCATCCTTGAGATGGTTCTACACCTTCATTTGAGTCCAGCTGTGTTTGATTATACTGATTGGACTTGATTAGGAAAGCCACACACCTGTCTATATAAGACCTTATAGCTCACAGTGCATGTCAGAGCAAATGAGAATCATGAGGTCAAAGGAACTGCCTGAAGAGCTCAGAGACAGAATTGTGGCAAGGCACAGATCTGGCCAAGGTTACAAAAAAAATTCTGCTGCACTTATGGTTCTTAAGAGCACAGTGGCCTCCATAATCCTTAAATGGAAGACGTTTGGGACCACCAGAACCCTTCCTAGAGCTGGCAGTCTGGCCAAACTGAGCTATCGGGGGAGAAGAACCTTGGTGAGAGAGGTAAAGAAGAACCCAAAGATCACTGTGGCTGAGCTCCAGAGATGCAGTCGGGAGATGGGAGAAAGTTGTAGAAAGTCAACCATCACTGCAGCCCTCCACCAGTCGGGTCTTTATGGCAGATTGGCCCTACGGAAGCCTCTCCTCAGTGTAAGACACATGAAAGCCTGCATGGCGTTTGCTAAAAAAAACACCTGAAGGACTTCAGGATGGTGAGAAATAAGATTCTCTGGTCTGATGAGACCAAGATAGAACTTTTTGGCCTTAATTCTAAGCGGTATGTGTGGAGAAAACCAGGCACTGCTCATCACCTGTCCAATACAGTCCCAACAGTGAAGCATGGTGGTGGCAGCATCATGTTGTGGGGGTGTTTTTCAGCTGCAGGGACAGGACGACTGGTTGCAATCGAGGGAAAGATGAATGCGGCCAAGTACAGGGATATCCTGGACGAAAACCTTCTCCAGAGTGCTCAGGACCTCGGACTGGGCCGAAAGTTTACCTTCCAACAAGACAATGACCCTAAGCACATAGCTAAAATAACGAAGGAGTGGTTTCACAACAACTCCGTTCTTGAATGGCCCAGCCAGAGCCCTGACTTAAACCCAACTGAGCATCTCTGGAGAGACCTAAAAATGGCTGTCCACCAACGTTTACCATCCAACCTGACAGAACTGGAGAGGATCTGCAAGGAGGAATCGCAGAGGATCCCCAAATCCAGGTGTGAGAAAACTTGTTGCATCTTTCCCAAAAAGACTCATGGCTGTATTAGATCAAAAGGGTGCTTCTACTAAATACTGAGCAAAGGGTCTGAATATTTAGGCCCATATGATATTTCAGTTTTTCTTTTTTAATCTGAAAAAATGCCAACAATTCTGTGTTTTTCTTTCAATATGGGGTGCTGTATGTACTGTGTGTACAAATTAACTTAAATGATTTTAGCAAATGGCTGCAGTATAACAAAGAGTGAAAAATTTAAGGGGGTCTTAATACTTTCCGTCCCCACATGAAAACAATAAAAATAATTAAACAAAGACAGCCGAATAATGTATCCGAACTGAGAATGTAACAATCATTTAATAGTGTAGACAAAAACTAACATGTCAAGGAGTCTGCCCCTCACTCCTACCCCCCAAAAAAAACCCTTAGGAAGCAACCAAGCCAGAAAGCATGTGATTATAGGTGGACACAACCCAATTGCAGGGGTGTATAAAACTGTACAAATGTGATCTCCTAAGGCAGGTAACAGCTAGTATAAAACAGGGAGGAAGCATACTTACGGTGCATGGTATACAAAAAAATATATATACGCAGGCAAACCTGGCGGGATCATCCACCAATCAGCGGTTTCTCATGCCTTAAGCAAAATAGAACTTTAGAAGGAAGCGCACAAATATGTATGTGTCTATACATATAGAAAAACAAGGCACAAGAGAAACACCCTATCTGTAAGAAACAGCCAAGGATGGTGTATAGAGTTCAAAAGGTGCTTACTGAAGGGTCCTTATAACTTGTTTGGGACGTGGGTAATAACTATATTCTCAACAGCCAAACTAGGGAACATTGAACCAGGCACTAGTACCATACACTTGGAAAGGGGAAGCCCAATATGGCTATTCCTATGTAAAGTCCACTTTAAGTGTAGAGCTCCAACAGTGTTAAGGCTAAAAGGAAACAAACGGCAAAAATGTGCCTACTATACGTTTTTGGTGTGGTTTTTGAGTCGCATGTCCTTTAACCACTTCAGCCCCGGAAGATTTTACCCCCTTCCTGACCAGAGCACTTTTTGGGATTTGGCACTGCGTCGCTTTAACTGACAATTGCGCGGTCATGCGACTTTGCACCCAAACAAAATTGACTTTCTTTTTTTCCCACAAATAGAGCTTTCTTATGGTATTTGATCACCTCTGCCGTTTTTATTTTTTGCGCTATAAACAAAAAAAGAGCGTCAATTTTGAAAAAAACGCAATATTTTTTACTTTTTGCTATAATAAATATCCCCCAAAAAAAAAAAAAAAAAAAAAATTATATATATATATATATATATATATATATATATATATATATATATATATATATAATTTTTTTTTTTTTTTTTTTTTTTATTTGGGGGATATTTATTATAGCAAAATATATATACTTATATATACTTTTTTTCCTCAGTTTAGGCTGATATGTATTTTTCGACATATTTTTGGTAAAAAAAAAATCGCAATAAGTGCATATTGATTGGTTTGGGCAAAAGTTATAGCGTTTACAAAATATGAGATAGTTTTATGGCATTTTTATAAAACATTTTTTATTAGTAATGGTGGTGATCTGTGATTTTTACCGGGACTGCGACATTATGATGGACACATCCGACATGACACAATTTTGGGACCATTGTCATTGATACAGTGATCAGTGCTATAAAAATGCACGGATTACTGTGTAAATGATACTGGCAGGGAAGGGGTTAACCACTAGGGGGAGATGAAGGGGTTAAGTGTGTCCTAGGGAGTGATTTTTACTTGGGGGGGTGGGCCTAAACTCACATGACTGTCATTACACAAGGCAGAACGGGGAAATGCCTTGTTTACATAGGCACTTCCCTGTTCTGTGGCTCTGTGACACGATCACCAGGAGACTGGCGGACATAGAGTCCGCCAGTCCCGCGGGCACGGTAACGCTGTACGCGGCGGTCATGCCTGCTAGCCCCGGCTCTTAAAGGGGATGTACAGGTACACCTATTTGCCCACCGCTGCCATTGTGCCAACGTATATCGGTGTGCAGCGGTCGGCAAATGGTTTAATACTGCACATGCAAAAGCACAGCAAAAATGCATAGGTGTTTTTGCGCTGGATCGTTGTGAAAGTAGCCTTACAGATTTCTTTGACTTTCTTGGTAGAAAGGCAAGATGATGGCACTTCTCTATGAATTTTACATTCTATTCAGTTATAAAGCATTATCACAATACAGTAGATGAGGCTAAACCTCTTTACTTGGTTGTTGTCTGTCGATACTTTTGCTTTTACGCAAGGGAGAGCAAGCAAAGCTTTATGAAAGGCACTGCTTGAAAGATTTATTGTATCTTAAAGCTTTAAATAACAAGAATCTGATTGCTTAGGGTGTAGACAGATTTTCAGTTGTGTGATCTTCTATTGAAATTTCATTTTTAATGCCACAACTTTACTAGGTGAGACTGAAACATAAAATAAACATCTTGGACCAAACAAATTGTATTTTGTTGTTACAGTTGATAATGAAGAGGTGGATTATACTGTGATAGACCAGTTCCAGACTATGTTTCAACCAACAGTAAGTTCTTATCAGCGTTGATATTAGGTTACACATGTATTCTGTGCTTTTCATAGCTAAAATTATAAATGCAATACAAAATTTGCAGATTATGTCGTTTAAATTGAAGGTGTTTGATTGCATTTCTTTAGATGTAATGCTGGGTACGCAAGGGACAAAAATCTGTTAAACAGTCGGTTCGGCAGTTACCGGACAACTTTCGGCCCATTTGTACAGCTCCTTGTCCGACAAAAGCCGGTCTGTCTTGCAGCCAATGGCTGCAAGCATTGACCAGTGTGTTCTGGTAGGGGGGCAGTCCCCCTGTCAGAACACAATAGCACAGCAGGGGAGATCACTGTACTAATATCGCATAGTTAATACGGCAACCTCCTCAGTTTTTATTTTTTGCATTCATCCCGCTGGGTTGAACAAAGAAAACGTCTGGTGTGTACCAGGCTTAATAGTACAATAATATTAAAGAGGAGTACCACCCAGGGGGCCGTCAAAAAAAAAAAAAAAAAAAAATTAAAAGTCAGCAGCTACAAATACTGCAGCTGCTGACTTTTAATTGGACACTCACCTGTCCCTGGGTCCAGCGATGCGGGGGATCGAGGCCCCGCTCGTCCCCCCCCTCCGCTCGTTGGCGCCGGCATTTCAACTGTGGGCGCCGGGCTGTGGCTTCACAGCCTGGCACCCACTTCGCATGCGCGATCGGCGCCGTGATTGGCGGCTCAATCACCTGGGACCTGTAATGGGTCCCAGATGATTGACAGGAGGGAGGGAGCAGAGCGGAGCCCTTCCTGTGCCTGGGGGGAAGTGATGTCACCAGCCCAGGCAAAGGAACAGGCAGACTACGAGGGACCACCTAGCAACAGGCATTTAGAGGTACGTGAAAAAAAAAAAATATCCAAATGTTTTTTTGTTTTTTTTTTTAGATTTTTTCCAGGTATTTTTGTTTTTTGGGTGGAACCCCACTTTAATGTTTGGCAACATAGGACATTTTAGGCTTGGACTGCAGCAAATCAGCCCATGTAAGGTGTAAAACCTGACCCCTCCCCATATACATATCCAGCTAAACATAGTTAAGCAAGATAATAAATGGGGGTTCGTTCACCTGAAAAGTGATATTGGCGTTGAATCAAACCTGTGTTATAAGACATTGATATAGTGCTGCCAACTTACACATGCTTTACATACTGTACACTCACATCAGCAACCCTGCAGTCCATTTAGAACAAAGCCATCAGCTGCAAACGCTGATGATACTTGGAGTTCAAGTCATCCAAAGGAAACTGAATGAATGATGCGGCTGTGTGGGCGGACCTTTGCATATTATTTTCAAATAGTAACAGTGGGTGCTGGGAGGAGATCCCCCACTCGCTGTCAGTGGGAAAGGCTGCAGGTGCTGGAACTTGTTACATGTTAAAACCTTTTTACAGGTGTAACCTGTTCCAAGAGTTGAGTTTATCCTTTAACCTTTGCATGCAGAAAGAGCTGTGAAAATGTGGACTATACTCCCTCGAGAACTAGTTCTGGCCAGCTCATTAGGTTGTTTTAAAAAAGAGCTGGATGCATTCCTAAATGCACAAAATATACCTGGATACAGATTTTTTGAGGTAATAACACAGGGGGTAGTTAATCCAGGGAATATCGGATTGCCTCCTGGGGATCAGGAAGGAATTTTTCATCCTCCACGGAAGCGAATTGGACCATGCCTTATTGAGGTTTTTTGCCTTTTGGATCAACTATGTTTATAGTATAGTGTATATGGAGGTTTTCTTTTTGTGTGTGGGTGTGTCTTCTCTCTTTTTTTTTTTTTTTCAACCTGACTAACTGCAACTACCGGTATGTATGTAACTGTGACTTTCACACTTTCTGCAGTATCTCACAAAAGTGAGTACACTCCTCTTATTTTTGTAAATATTTTATATATTTTCATGTGACAACACTGCTTGTATAACAGTGAAAATTTGCTGTCCCCTCAAAATAACTCAACACACAGCCATCAATGTCTAAACCACTGGCAACAAAAGTGAGTACACCCCTATATGAAAATGTCCAAATTGGGCCCGTTTAGCCATCTCCCCCCCGGTGTCATGTGACTCCTTAGTGTTACAAGATCTCCGGTGTGAATATGGAGCAGGTGTGTTAAATTTGGTGTTATCGCTCTCACCATCTCATACTGGTCACTGGAAGTTCAACATGGAAAAGAACTCTCTGAGGATCTGAAAAAAAACAATTGTCGCTCTACACAAAGATGGCCTAGGCTATGTGAAGATTGCCAAGACCCTGAAACTGAGCTGCAGCACGGTGGCCAAGACCATACAGTGGTTTAACAGGACAGGTTCCACTCAGAATTGGCCTCGCCACGGTCGACCAAAGAAGTTGAGTGCATGTGCTCAGCGTCATATCCAGAGGTTGTCTTTGGGAAATAGACATAGGAGTGCTGCTAGCATTGCTGCAGAGGTTGAAGGGGTGGGGGGGTCAGCCTGTCAGTGCTCAGACCATAGGCCGCACACTGCATTAAATTGGTCTGCACGGCTGTCGTTCCAGAAGGAAGCCTCTAATAAAGATGGTAGGAAAAAATGGGGGAAATAACTGTGCTACGGTGAATACATAAACCGTAGCAATTACAGCTGCGATTCATCTATGTAACACAAACGCTGTGTAATTAAATGAGAAAAAAGAAGGGTTGAATCGCGCTGGAACGGATTGGTGATCATACACACTATCACCAAACCAAATGATTAGAACTGAGTGAAAAGTTCCCCTTTTGGTGCATTCATAATGAAATTCAAAACACGTATCAAATAAATAATCAACAGTAAAAAAAATATAATAAAGTTCAAAGTAATAAATAAGAGTCCATATACAAAAAATGGGTCACCCAAGTGATACAAAAGTATATACAAGAAACTCGGAAAAGTTCCAAAAAAACATGAATTCTTGCTGTGAGAGGAGAAAAAAGTGCTTGATCCACCACCGTAAAATAAGACTGGCCGCTTACCAGAAACCCATGATCCCCTGTTACAGAGGATCAGAGAGAGCTGTTTATCAATACTGATTCGAACCACGACCCATGGATCAGAGGCCTTATACCGAGATGAGACATCAAAGACTTTGAGATCAGGCTAGGGATGTTCACACTGACAGGTACTCACATGTTAGTAGACAATAGTAAGCATGTAGTGTAGTCTGGAGCGCCGGCCGGAAGCTCACAGACAGCCCGTCCTACTGGAAACAGCAGCAATGGGAGGTGTCGAGAACACGTCGCTCTGCCCTACGCGGCGTCACGTCATCCAGGGGCACGAGCGGCGCGTCTCGTCACCTCCCCTTATAGTACAAATAGCCTGACTAAGCCTCGCTTTGAATTCCGCTCCATCGGCGGACTTGCGCAAATGGTCAAAAAGTCCCAAACGCTGATTGGTGCCTCACTTAACCAAGCCTCACTATGGATGCCGCTCCATCAGCGAGCCTACCCAGGTCGAATAATCCCAAACACTGAGTTGTATCAAGTGCGCAAGTGTGTACACAATCAAATGGGGAAAAAGGACTCATACATGAATGGCAAAATCCCGCTGACTGGAAGTGGATGTGAGGTCAGGTGTCTGGGAACCATGAGGCTCGTATAGAGATAGGTACCCCAAAAGTGCAGTAAAATGTCAACCAGGTACTAAAAAATTAACAAATCGGCCAGTGCGATCCGTGTCACAGACCGGACATGAATAGATTTGAGCATAAGGGGACGTTCTAAAATAGACAATGGCCACCTAGTGGCAATATTAGAAAATACAAAATAAAATAAACCATAGGTAATAAAACACTGAATCCATACGAACACACAGAAGTCATACCTATATTCTAAATAAAATCAAGGCATAGAGAGGGACCTCAATGTAATCCTAAATAAATTGGTCCCGTCTACCAGCACGGTCCGTGTCGCAGACCGTACCCGGCTTATAAAAGACATGAGGAGACATGTCAGAAAAAAGGGCAATGGCCACTTAGTGGCCATATTAAAATTGACACAGCACTATAAAACCATGTCAAAGGACAAATCCCAACGGATGTATTAGATCAAATGGAACCTATAAACCTAATCATAACTATAATAGGACTATAGTCCCACAAATGCATCTTGAGGGAAATTTTGATAGAAAAAACGTTATACCAAATCGAACTGGAGTGGAACTAGTAAGATTGAAAAACATTCCAAAAATGGATCCCAAAAGACAGATGCATAATATTTTTTAATATTTTTATTATTTTTTAATATTTTTTGGTAGGGGTCAGGTGGGCCATTGGAGGGTAATGGAAATGAAGGACGGTATGTTTACCCCACCACCTCATTAATAGGGCTATCTAGATAGTCTAGATGGATAGGAAGTCAAAGCATAGGCCTTCACAAAATATTCACCAAGGGCACAGTTTGAACATCAAAATGCAATACCATCCTCCAGACACAACCCATCCGAGTACCTAGAAGATTGGACTGCCCACATCCTATAAATTGGTTAATAGCAAAAAATTTGCCCCTCCTTAGGAGTTATTAACCACTTCAGCCCCGGAAGGTTTTACCCCCTTCCTGACCAGAGCACTTTTTACAATTCGGCACTGCGTCGCTTTAACTGCTAATTGCGCGGTCATGCAATGCTGTACCCAAACGAAATTTGCGTCCTTTTCTTCCCACAAATAGAGCTTTCTTTTGATGGTATTTGATCACCTCTGCCGTTTTTATTTTTTGCGCTATAACCGAAAATTTTGAAAAAAAATGATATTTTCTACTTTTTGTTATAAAAAAAATCCAATAAACTCAATTTTAGTCATACATTTAGGCCAAAATGTATTCGGCCACATGTCTTTGGTAAAAAAAATGTCAATAAGCGTATATTTATTGGTTTGCGCAAAAGTTATAGCGTCTACAAACTAGGGTAAATTTTCTGGAATTTGCACAGCTTTTAGTTTATGACTGCCTATGTCATTTCTTGAGGTGCTAAAATGACAGGGCAGTACAAAACCCCCCCAAATGACCCCATTTTGGAAAGTAGACACCCCAAGGAAATTGCTGAGAGGCATGTTGAGCCCATTGAATATTTATTTTTTTTGTCCCAAGTGATTGAATAATGACAAAAAAAAAAAAAAATTTACAAAAGGTTGTCACTAAATGATATATTGCTCACACAGGCCATGGGCATATGTGGAATTGCACCCCAAAATACATTCAGCTGCTTCTCCTGAGTACGGGGATACCACATGTGTGGGACTTTTTGGGAGCCTAGCCGCGTACGGGGCCCCAAAAACCAAGCACCGCCTTCAGGATTTCTAAGGGCATAAATTTTTGATTTCACTCCTCGCTGCCTATCACAGTTTTGAAGGCCATAAAATGCCATGATGGCACAAACCCCCCCCAAATGACCCCATTTTGGAAAGTAGACACCCCAAGCTATTTGCTAAGAGGCATGGTGAGTATTTTGCAGCTCTCATTTGTTTTTGAAAATGAAGAAAGACCAGAAAAAATTTTTTTTTTCTTTTTTCAATTTTCAAAACTTTGTGACAAAAAGTGAGGTCTGCAAAATACTCACTATACCTCTCAGCAAATAGCTTTGGGTGTCTACTTTCCAAAATGGGGTCATTTGGGGGGGGTTTTGTGCCACCTGGGCATTCCATGGCCTCCGAAACTGTGATAGGCAGTGAAGAGTGAATTCAAAAATTTACGCCCTTAGAAAGCCTGAAGGCGGTGCTTGGTTTTCGGGGTCCCGTGCGCGGCTAGGCTCCCAAAAAGTCTCACTCATGTGGTATCCCCGTACTCAGGAGAAGCAACAGAATTTATTTTGGGGTGTAATTTCACATATTCCCATGGCATGTTTGAGCAATATATCATTTAGTGACAACTTTGTGCAAAAAAAAAAAAAATTGTCTCTTTCCTGCAACTTGTGTCACAATATAAAATATTCCATGGACTCGACATGCCTCTCAGCAAATAGCTTGGGGTGTCTACTTTCCAAAATGGGGTCATTTGGGGGGGTTTTGAACTGTCTTGGCATTTTATGCACAACATTTAGAAGCTTATGTCACACATCACCCACTCTTCTAACCACTTGAAGACAAAGCCCTTTCTGACACTTTTTGATTACATGAAAAAATTATTTTTTTTTGCAAGAAAATTACTTTGAACCCCCAAACATTATATATTTTCTTAAAGCAAATGCCCTACAGATTAAAATGGTGGGTGTTTCATTTTTTTTTTTTCACACAGTATTTGCGCAGCAATTTTTCAAACGCATTTTTTGTGGAAAAAACACACTTTTTTAAATTTTAATGCACTAAAACACACTATATTGCCCAAATGTTTGATGAAATAAAAAAGATGATCTTAGGCCGAGTACATGGATACCAAACATGACATGCTTTAAAATTGCGCACAAACGTGCAGTGGCAACAAAATTGATACATTTTTAAAAGCCTTTAAAAGCCTTTACAGGTTACCACTTTAGATTTACAGAGGAGGTCTACTGCTAAAATTACTGCCCTCGATCTGACGTTCGCGGTGACACCTCACATGCATGGTGCAATTGCTGTTTACATTAGACGCCAGACCGACGCTTGCGTTCGCCTTAGCGCGAGAGCAGGGGGGACAGGGGTGCTTTTTTTTTTTTTTTTTTTTTCTTTATTATTTTTTTACTTTTATCTTATTTTTAAACTGTTCCTTTCATTTTTTTTTTTTTAATCATTTTTATTGTTATCTCAGGGAATGTAAATATCCCCTATGATAGCAATAGGTAGTGACAGGTACTCTTTTTTGAAAAAATTGGGGTCTATTAGACCCTAGATCTCTCCTCTGCCCTCAAAGCATCTGACCACACCAAGATCGGTGTGAAAAAATGCTTTCCCAATGGCGCTGTTTACATCCGGCGAAATCTAAGTCATAAAATGCTCGTAGCTTCCGGTTTCTTAGGCCATAGAGATGTTTGGAGCCACTCTGGTCTCTGATCAGCTCTATGGTCAGCTGGCTGAATCACCGGCTGCATTCTCAGGTTCCCTGTTGAGACAGGAGAGCCAGAGAAAAACACGGAAGACGGTGGGGGGGCATTCCCTCCCACTGCTTGTAAAAGCAGTCTAGAGGCTAATTAGCCGCTAGGATTGCTTTTACATGAAAGGCGACCGCTGGCTGAAAAGAATGATAACAAGATGATACCTAAACCTGCAGGCATCATTCTGGTATAACCACTCAAAGTCGTGAATGGCGTACCTGAAGACAAAAAAATGGTTAACAATAAAGCACAGTGAACAGTAAAGTATAAAAAATTGCATACCTGAAAAGCAAACATGATAAAACATAATAACAATAAAACATTGCAGAATAGAATACAGTAAAAAAGAGCAGAACAATAGAGAGAGAGAGAACAATAAAACGACAACTATTTATTTTTTTTTATTTTTGTTTGTGTTTTTTTTTTTTTTTTTACACTTTTTTTTGTAACTGTAACTTTTATAACTGTAACCGGTTCCAGGTTCGGGTCTCTCAAAATGCGATGGCATCTTGGGAGACCCTGTGAAAGTGTGTCCTAGTCTGTGCAATGCTGTACCCTACGCTAATACTCAACTAGTGCATGGTAGCGTTCAAAACATTCACCAATGCAAAGACCAGGATTGTCAGGACAGGAGGGACAATAATAGCGGGTGTCACGCCTATATCCGCGCTTGCTGCAGACACGACATCTTTTTTGGGGGGGTTCGTTGGGTAGGGGTACTCGGGAGGACATAAAAAAATGCCTCTCATGCAGCCGACTGCATTTGGTTGGGAATGTGAATGGGGGAAGTACGGGTGCTGCAGAAGTGGTGGGTTCCCAATTAGGATTGGCGAATGCAGCAGGAAGGGCACTATGGGCACGACGGGCCTGTGTTTGTCTTCTTGGTGGCAGCGGGACACTACTTGTGCTTGCCACCTCACCAGCTTGAACTGCACTTATGGGACTCGCCACGTCACCAAGTGTTACTGCAGTGCTGGTTTGACTACGACCGGGGTGTACTAGGCCGCTGGCGCTTGCCAGTTCACCAAAACGCTACAAAAAAAACTGTTAGCGATCGCAGGGATCAGGCCTGACTCTGCGAACGCTGCAGTTATGCATTTAGTGTTTTGTAAGTGACAGTGATCGATCGATACTGCACTTGGGTGGGCTGGGCTGGGCCGGGCGGAGGGGCAAAATGCAGGTGCTAGCAGGTATCTGGGCTGATCCCGCTAACACTGCGTTTTTGGGAATCCTAAACTGCTGGGGACGCTAGTATAGATCTGATCGGATCAGATATTGATGCGTTCAGATACTATACCACTAAGGGAGGTGTACGGTGCGTGGGTGTTAGCGCTACTGGCACTAACCTGACGCTGCCTGGGGCTGGTGCTTGCCATTTCACCAAAACGCTACCAAAAAAACTGTTAGCGATCGCAGGGATCAGGCCTGACTCTGCGAACACTGCAGTTATGCGTTTAGTGTTTTGTAAGTGACCGTGATCGATCGATACTGCACTTGGGTGGGCTGGGCCGAGCCGGGTGGAGGGGCAAAACACAGGTGCTAGCAGGTATCTGGGCTGATCCCGCTAACACTGCGTTTTTGGGAAGCCTAAACTGCTGGGGACACTAGTATAGATCTGATCGGATCAGATATTGATCCGTTCAGATACTATACCACTAAGGGAGGCGTATGCTGCGTGCGTGGGTGTTAGCGCTACTGGCGCTAATCTGACGCTGCTTGGGGCGACGCATATCACCGCCGGGCGATCGGGGGGCTAAACCTTTATTCGGTAATAAACGGCGGGTTCCCTGACACTATAAAAAATAAACGAACTAACCAGCGTCACCCGTAATGGTTATACGGTGATCAGTGGTGAAAGGGTTAACTAGGGGGCAATCAAGGGGTTAAAACCTTTATTAGATAGTATATGGGGGTCCCTGTCACTATAAAACACTGACGGCGAACCTAAATATTTACGTCCCTAACTAGCGTCACCAGTGACACTAATACAGCGATCAGAAAAATGATCGCTTAGCGACACTGGTGACAGGGGGTGATCAAGGGGTTAAAACTTTATTAGGGGGGGTTAGGGGGGTACCCTAGACCTACAGGGGGCTAATACTCACTGACCTAACACTTCTAACTGTCACAAACTGACACCAATCAATAATCAGGAAAAAAAAAAAAAACAGCTTGGTGTCAGTTTGTGACGGGGGGGGGGTGATTGGGGGGGATCGGGGGGGGATCGGAGGTGTTTAGTGTGCCTGGCATGTTCTACTGTGTGTGTTTGTGTTTTACACTTACTTGGATGTCTTCTCTCCTCGGCGTCGGAACGGAAACTGCCGAGCCGAGGAGAGATGACATCACATCCTCTGCCTGTGTGTACTATACACAGGCAGGGGATGTTTCTCATTGGCTGGGAGTGATCGCGAGCGGGGGGCCACGATCGGATGGCCTCCCCCTCATCTCTGATCGCTGCCAGACAAATGCCGACCGCCGCTGGCACTGGGGGGGGGTCCGATCGGGTACCAGGTACGTGATTTTGCCTGCCCGTGCCGCTCTGTTCACGTATATATGCGTGAGGCGGTCGGCAAGTGGTTAATAAAGGCATTCACATCTACGTCCACGTTCATGCCGTATGGTACATAGCTTTTGAGCCTGTGGATCCAGGACATCTCACTCTTGGAGATCTCCCTGACCAACAGGCTACCTCGCCAATGTGGTCTATACTTATCGATACCCACAAACAGGGTATTAGAGGGGTCCCTGTTATGTGCCTGGTCGTAGTGTCTGGACACAGGGTGCTTGTCATAACCTCTCTAAATATTCCCTATGTGTTCATTCAGACGAACCCGCAATGCCCTTTTGGTCCTCCCCACATATTGAAGCCCACAGGGGCACTGTAAGAGATAGACCACCCCTACCGAGGTGCATGTAATAAAAGGTTTGATATCAAATGATCTTGAAGTGCTAGTATATGTGAACTGGGTGATTCGCCTAGCTCTATTTGCGTTTAGAAAGCAAACTTGACATTTCCCACATTTATAATAGCCAGTGAGATTTTGAAGAAAGTTACGATTCTCGCATGGAGGATCTTGGACAATGGGAGCTATTTTACTCCCAAGGGAGGCCACCCCCCTAAAGACCACTCTGGGTCTAACTGGCAAGATCGGGCTCAAGACTCTGTCACTACCTAGCAGGTGCCAATGTTTCTGTATCAATTGTTTAATATTGCGATGTTGTACCGAGTAGGTGGTAATAAACGGCACAACATCTGATACAGCAGCATTGTGTTGGGGTACGTCGGACAGAAGTGAAAGTCTGTCTCTGTCTCATGCCGTTTTCACGGCCAGAGACAGAGATGCACGATCATACCCCTTCTCGATGAACCTATCCATGAGAATGGATGCTTGTTCATCAAAGGTGTTGATGTCTGAACAATTACGTCTCAGGCATAAGAATTGGCCCTGCGGGATAGCCTTGAGCCAAGGCTCGTGGTGACAGCTATCCAAAGGGATGTAAGAGTTCCTGTCAGTCGCCTTGAAGTGAGTTGGTGTCACAAAGTGATCTTCCACTATCTGGATTTTCAGATCCAGAAAGTGGATAGTATCGCGACTGGCTTCAAAATTGAACTTAATACCCCTGTCATTATCATTTAGAGATGTCATAAAGTTCTGTAACTCCAGTTCACAACCATCCCATAGGAGGAGGACGTCGTCCATGTATCTAGCCCACAGGAGCACCCCCGATCTCCTGGGTGCATCAACGACGTCCTCCTCCCACTTGGCCATAAAAAGGTTGGCCAAGCTTGGAGCGTATTTTGCCCCCATGGCCACACCACGATCTTAGCGGTAGAACTGGTTCTCAAACCAAAATTAGTTGTGGCTAGCAGCATAAAACAGAAGTTCCATGATGAAATTATCTTCTTCTAAAGATGATGCACAAGGAAGCCGCAAACAGTTTGCCGAAGACAAGCTGACTAAGGACATGGATTACTGGAACCATGTCCTGTGGTCTGATGAGATCAAGATAAACTTTTTTGGTTCAGATGGTGTCAAGCGTGTGTGTCGGCAACCAGGTGAGGAGTAAAAAGACAAATGTGTTTTGCCTACAGTCAAGCATGGTGGTGGGAGTGTCATGGTCTGGGGCTGCATGTGTGCTGCCAGCACTGGGGAGCTACAGTTCATTGAGGGAACCAAGAATGCCAACATATACTATGACATACTGAAGCAGAGCATGATCCCCTCCCTTTGGAGACTGGGCCACAGGGCAGTATTCCAACGTAATGACCCCAAACACACCTCCAAGACGACCACTGTCTTGCTAAAGAAGAGAGTAAAGGTGATGTACTGACCAAACATGTCTCCAGACCTAAACCCTATTCAACATCTGTGAGGCAAACTCAAACAGAAGGTGGTGAAGCACAAGGTCGCTAACATCCACCAGCTCCATGACGTCGTCATGGAGGAGTGAAAGAGTACTCCAGTGGCAACCTGTGAAGCTCTGGTGAACTCCTTGCCCAAGAGGGTTATGGCAGTGCTGGAAAATAATGGTGGCCCCAAAAATATTGCCACTTTTGGCCCAATTTTGGCATTTTTTCACTTAGGGGTGTACTCACTTTTGTTGCCAGCGGTTTAGACATTAATGGCTGTGTGTTGAGTTATTTTGAGGGGACAGCAAATTTACACTTATACAAGCTGCACACTCACTAATTTACATTGTAGGAAAGTGTAATTTCTTCAGTTTTGTCACATGAAAAGATATACTAAAATATTTACAAAATTGTGAGGGGTGCACTCATGTTTGTGAGATACTGTATTAGGCCCCTTTCACACACTCAGACCATTTTGTTTCATCAGTTCAGTCGCTTTTTTTTCAAAGAAAAAATGGATTAAGTTTTCATTTTACATCAGTTTTTTTACATCTGCCGGCTAGAATCCTTCAACATTTTTTTCATGTAAAAACGGACCGTTTGCTCATTTTTCGTCCGATACATTTTTTTAATGAAAGAAAAATAGGGCTTTGATCCGTTCCAAAAAACTGATGTTGGCGGAAGGGGATGTAATTGGATGTGAATGGATTATCATCACATGGTCCAGGTACCATGATAGCTGTGGACGAATCACAGCTCACTAGTAAAGGAAGCCAAGCTATTCTGAGTCATATTGATTCAGAACAGCTTTGTTGACATTGTGATCATGTGATCACATAATGCCGGTACCGTGAGCCACAATCCGCTGTGGTTGTAAGGGCGTGCTGCAAATACCTCTCAGCAAATACTTTGGGTTGTCTACTTTCCAAAAGGGGTCATTTGGGGGGTGTATAAATGTCCTGCCATTTTATGCCCAACATTAGAAGCTTCCGCCACCCACTCTTCTAACCACTTGAAAACCAAGAGTTTTCTGACACTTTTTGTTTACATGAAAAAAAATCAGATTTTTTTACTAGAAAATTACTTTGAACCCCAAAAGATTAGATTTTTTTAAAGCAGTGGCCCTAGAGAATAAAATGGTGGGTGTTGCAATTTTTTTAGGTCACATGGTACTTGCGTAGCGGTTTTTCACATGCATTTTTTTGGAAAAAATACACTTTTTTTGAATTTTAATGCACAAAAACACAATATAATACCCAATTGCTTGGTAAAATATAAAATTATAAGTCGAGTTAACTAAAGATGTTACGTTTTAAAATTGCACACACCTGTGCAACGGGTTCAAACTACATACATTTTTACTATCCATAGGTGACGTTTTCAAAGCCTATACAGATCACGACTGAAGTAATCGATGCAATAATATACAATCTAGTATATCCTATATAACTATTGCATATATGTATCAATTTGTCTTTTCCCTATAATTGCTAGTCTAATCTATCAGAGTCTGATAAGCACAATGATATAACAAACACATCTGCTTAGTAAACAAGTTAGTTATTTCCCTTGAAAACAGGAAACGAACATAAAAGTATTAAAAGAAATTACAATGTTACATAGCTTACAATCAGAACACAATATACTAAACAGCAGCTATCTACAACATATAACAATAATCAAACATATAATACAAGAATATACTTATGATATCCCCTAGCTAGACTCCTATCGGCTGGCCTCACGATGTTGAAAGAAGGAGCTCTGCTTGCAAATATCCCTTTTTACAAACACACCTCATCCAAACCCCTTCCCATTGCCTGCCCAACTCTATTTTTGGACGAATCACAACATCTCTGTGGTGTTTCCTCAACAGGTTATATTATTGACCGTCCTGGGGTATTGTCCACTAGGGGGCAGCTTTTGTCCATGAATTACCACTGTCCGACCTGAGTCAACTTTCACAGATATCTGGGTCCTTGATCTTCTGTATCTCAATTACACCAATTATCTCTGCCAGTCAGGCTCCCTTTGAATCTCGCAAGTAGAGCCATTAATCAGGAATTCTCATAGACAGATCGGAGCCAGCATTGTCATACACAGCTAGAAGCTTGTCGGGCTACATTTCAACCTGGGGGGGGGGCATCCTGTCCAGGAAGTGCGAAAATCTCATTGGAATTATGTCTCGGATGGGAGACATAAGTCTTATATCAGTTCATCAAATGTGCCAAAGTACTGCAAAAATTGTTGTAAAAAATATATAGAAAATAAATAGTGAAAAATCTGCAAAAAACTGTATGGTTCCAGCATAAGCACAAAAATAAAATATATATATTTATAGGCAAAGTTAGTGCATAAGTTCCAGCAAAAAGCAACAGTCTGTGATTGGTGACTTTCGTGAAGCAGGCAACTGATATCCGGTGACTTGCGGTGCTCCCCCTCAAAGATCCCCACTCACCAGCTCCCTACACCCCTGCAGGGGTAATGGGCATGTAGTACCAGGCAGAAGAGTAGTCCCAGTGGGCCTGTCCCCAGGTGCTTCCGCTCTAGATATAGTATGTCCGTCCGTGGTTTTAGGTCATCCTTTAAGCTGCTTCCTAGTTAAAATCCTCTGGAAGGCGGTTTGTGTTTCCATCAGGCAAATTCTGAGGAGGAACTTGTTCTCTTCATCCTCTGTAAGTAACTCATCGGGGATCCTCTCTTAGCAAGAGGTGGTGGTGATTAGAGTTTTTTATATATATTGTTTATTTCATTAATTAATACTATTGGCACGGATGGCAATTGCACTATAGATATATGTAAGAGTATGGTATGGGTTTGTAATACTAGCACTAAGGTGTAAAAGGTGTATACCCATATTCACATACACATGGTATCTGGCTAAGTGATTGCTGCTCTGCACTTATGAGCACGGATTATTTTTATTTTTATTAGGTACCCTGACAAGGCAGCGAAAATCTCATTCTTTCAAAAACCATGGGAGCCTGGCTGCTCTTGGAAATAAGGAAACATGTACAAAATCCAGAAATATGATATTAATTCATGTTGAATTCCAACATATGCCGCTTTGCACCTAAAGGGCGCATACCACCCTTCTTCAGACACGGCTCCGATTGAACAGTCCATAACTGTCTTAACGTGTGTTGCTCACCAACATGTGTTTCCCAACGAGTACCTATGGAACAGTCCATAACTGTCTTACTGTGTTGCGGTTTTCAACATGTGCTTCAGAAACAGCTCCTATGGAACAGTCCATAAGGGTCTTACTGTGTTGCGCTTCCCCACATGTGCCCCTTTGTTACTGGGTGACACACCAACATCGCTCTTCCGTGACATCTTCCATGTCACCATTCTGTGTCTTCTTTCCGATATCTTCAGGACGGGGTGCAGTACAGGCAAGGGGTGTCCATTCACTCACTCCTCTTCACCAGCACACCTTCAGAGCAACATATCAACCAGCTTTCAGATATAGAGTCTCGAGGAGGGCCTTTTGCCCATATTACTAGCCTAAAATACACCTTTATCACACTATACCATAACGTGAATCAACCCATTACCATAACATATACCTATATACATAGGATCCATCAAATTACGCATCCCAGTCCCAACCTCCTATAACTCATCAGTGTAGATACGAGACGGGATTAGGCAGGTTCGCTCACAATGGTCTTTCCTATCGCAATTCTGGCACGTCAGTGGTATTTCAGGGTTCTGAACTGTCAGCAAAGCCTCCACTGTGTATTAATAGACCTTACCGTCAATTCGCCCTTCCACTTGCATAGATAAATGCGAGACCTTCCTATACAAATGTCAAGTCCAACAACACATACCAACTTGAACCAATGACAAAACTGCAGCAATAATGAGTAATACTACAACGGGATGTATCAAATAATTCAAAATACTGTTGGCCTTACTGGAATGTCCGAATATTACCTCCCACATCATTTTCTAGTTGATGTACTACCTCCTTTATTTCATTCTGATCGTGGTAGATGGCTATAGTAGTATTAGCTCTCTTGCTGCAGCATCCTCAAAAGGCTCTCATCTCTATCCCAATCTGTTAACCATTCCTGTATCTTCCTTCCCATATCAAGGTTCAGGGCTCTCAGATTAACATGGAGGTTCTGGTTGACATCCACAGACAGATTGGCAATATGCTGTACCACACAATTCCATTCCTGTGTCTGGATTTCAGAGACACCGCCAAGGGTACACCATGCTCCTCTAGCTATTGTCAGGTTCACAGAACATTCTAGTTCCATGACTGTTACATTAGTATCCTTTAGGACAAAGAAACAAACTCTCCTATGTCCCAAATAATACACCGGTGTTTCCTTCCCGGCAATGTTCTCCCCATCCAGAACACAGAGTGAGGCATCTTCCCAACATTTCTCATTCACCACCGTGTATTGACCTGGCATACAAAGGACGTCATGGTCATGCCTCCGACAGAGGGAAATATCAACCTGCTTCCAGCTCCCGTCCTCTCTGATCACATGTTGGTAAGTTGGCCTCAGATGCAACAAAGTAGAATTCCCAGTCAGCAAGCCCATCGATATCACCGAATACACAGATTGAGTCTGCACTTCTGTATATGGGATCAATGAGGAAGCGTAACATCTCTCATAATCCAAATTAGTACAGCCCATCCAGGCATTCGACCACCAACTTGGATTAGTGTAAGAGATGTGCTTTGGTAAAATCTTTCTGAGCTGTGATCCCAACTCATAAGGCCACTGCCCCCCATACAAGGACTGTACAATCAGCTTGATGTTGGTTGATAATTCCGCCTGTCCCTGCGTGCATGCCAGAGCCCATGACATATTTTTGCCCTGCATCATCACACTATCTACCAACCTCATAAAATGGTGGATAAAATCTCGAGCTACTTTTACCTGGGTATTTATGTGATGTTGAATATTATCAAGAATGTCATTAATCTCTCTCTGAGCAGCAAAGCCCCGCTTACTGTCTGAAGCTATAGCTGAGAATTTGTTCCTCAGGAGATCGATGTCCACTCCCTTAACGACACCCGTCCCAGCTCCTATTCCCCCCAATATAGTGCTGAATATATCCCTCCTCTTTCGGTTACTCCTCAGAAATAAGCGTCCTGCATTGACCTCATTCTGCGTCCGCCCATCTCTGGGAGCAAGCCCCTGATATACTGACCACACTTGATTCAGTGTATACTCAGCACATATAAGGTAATAGGATTTTACCAACCATTACAAGACATTGAATTGCCATGTGGTGAAGGCATACTGTACCCTGGTAGTTTATGTTTGGGACGAGCTTAGATCTATTTGTAGTGGTTCCCCTTTCTCTAACAGAGCATGCCCCCGTGTGTAGTCACTGGCATTACCTGTGCAGGGTTTCAACCTCTCAGGCGAGACATCAACCAGGCGTGTCTCCCCCATACAAGGTTAATTATCACCCCATTGATGTGTCACCTGGCCAACCTCTAGTCTGGCCAACAGACACCTTATGCATACCTGCACCATATTAATTCTGTTACCTCAATACATGTCATACATTAAACCTTTTCTTCTTTCGATTCCTCCCTCCAACAAAAAACATATTTTACATTTCATGTTGTGAGGTAGAAAGAAATCCTTGATAGCCGCACTGTGGGATAAGGACATCTTTATTTCAATAAAATCCAACAATACAGTCAATTGCAGAGACGTACAGGGTGGTAGACTGCTAACGCGTTTCACATCATTTGGATGCTTATTCGTAGCTAGAGAAGGGGTAGAAGTAGTGTGATATAAATAGAAAAGTGAAAAAGTAAAAGAGGAGGGGCGGGGTATGCATGCCGGTAAAACAACCAATCACCGCGCTGCATAGCTAACCCACCCTCTCAGTATGATTAAACAATAATGATCCCATTATAAAAACCTACACCTGCAAAAAAAGGAGAGAAAACATCCATTGTTAACCTAACCAAAATGCATAAAGAAAAATATAAGTAGACAAAACTGTCATACCAATAAAAATCAGCACGAACTCATAAAAATAACTGAAAAAAAAGAGAAATACTCAGAGGGTGGGTTAGCTATGCAGCGCGGTGATTGGTTGTCTTACCGGCATGCATACCCCGCCCCCCCCTTTTACTTTTTTACTTTTCTATTTATATCACACTACTACTATCCCTCTCTAGCTACGAATAAGCATCCAAATGATGTGAAACGCGTTAGCAATCCTCCACCCTGTATGTCTCTGCAATTGACTGTATTGTTGGATTTTATTGAAGTAAAGATGTCCTTATCCCAGAGTGCGGCTATCCAGGATTTCTTTCTACCTCACTGCAACCCAGCACCTGGAACCAGTTCTTACTAGGGCGGTGTCATTCCAGAGCAAGAGTGTTTGTGAGTTGCATTTCCTTTTTTCCTGTTTACATTTCATGTTCTGACGGATTGGATATGGTATATTCCTTTCCCAACCTCCAACCCATTGCGCATGTAATAATAGCACGTTTGCATTCATCAGGAGAGACTCCTGCAAAAATGTTTCACAAATCTTGTTGATAGGCACCGTCTATTCAGCATTAGCACTAAATTGTCCATAAGCAAAAACAAGTATTAAACTGAATCTTTTCGTTTGTCCCTTCTCTCCTGAATGTTTATCAGAACAAATTTTCAGTGTGGTGTGGCACAGACACACTGCCAACCAGATGAACATCTTTCATCTCTGTTCCAGAAACCTCTCCAGTCTCGCTTCACCAGGACTCTGGAAGTGAAAAACAAGAGCAGAATCAAATTCTTAACCACAATATCTGCTCGCTTACTATGTTTACTTATAGTTCCTTCCTTGGAACCCAGGAACTTAGTATTCCTGGCTTGTGCAACTCTGACCAAACTATCAAAACAACCATGACCTCTTTAGGCTGAACCCACTCTAAAATGGATCCCCATGGTATGATCAAAATTAAAAAAAAAACGAATGTCAATGTTACTTACCAAAAAATCTAATTTTAAACACTAACAACAATGCATTTATCTATACCTTAAGACCTATGCACTAACCCCCCTTTCAGGTGGACAACCTAACAATTTTTCCACCTGAACAAAACAAAAGTAAAATAGATGACTAAACAAATACCGAAAAAATATTAAAAAAATTAAAAACAAAATTAATAATAAAAAAAAATAAAAATCTGGACATTATCACACAAAAACATGACAAGACAACCACCATAAAACAATGACAAACACTCAACTTTTAACTAAAGACATCCATAGACTTTCCTCATGAGAAGAGTAAGTGCTCATTTCCATCTGAAAGACAATTTATTTAATGCAATCATTAATAATAATTAGCAATCAAGAGGTAATAAAGGTTGGCTGGTTAACAGGGCAAAATTCTTAGTCCAGAAACAGACTAGCAAGAGGGCACTAAAGTTAACGGGCCATAATTCTGGGTAAGACAAGGGAGATAATAAAGCATTGTAATGTGGACAGGTCTACAGGCTGTTACGCAAAAATAACACACCAGCAATTATTAAGACACATAAGCAAAGCAGATAGGAGTGTTTCAGTTTTTGGGTGGAGATGGTTTAGTTAGAGCTCAGCGAAGCTGGCCCCCCTACAATCAGCACAAATAAAAACTCAAGTGTGTTTCTTTAGTGCTACGTTTGTGCTGTTTTGTGCCGTAAAAATTTACATTTGTGCTGCTTTTATTTTTAAGATATTAGCAATTGTTTTTTCCAGACTATGACATCACCTAGCCCCCCTACAACGCCCAAATGACACAAAACTGGTCTCGTTGGTTAGTGCTACGTTTGTGCTGTTTTGTGCTGCTAAAAATTCCATTCTATCTTTTATCGTTTTTGCGTTATTAATGATTTATTAAAGGTCACCAAAGGTCAGTCAGCCCCCCTACAACGCCCAAATGACACAAAACTGGTCTCGTTGGTTAGTGCTACGTTTGTGCTGTTTTGTGCTGCTAAAAATTCTGTTCTATCTTTTATCGTTTTTGCGTTATTAATGATTTATTAAAGGTCACCAAAGGTCAGTCAGCCCCCCTACAATGCCCAAATGACGCAAAACTGGTCTCGTTGGTTAGTGCTACGTTTGTGCTGTTTTGTGCTGCTAACATTTCCGTTCTATCTTTTATCGTTTTTGCGTTATTAATGATTTATTAAAGGTCACCAAAGGTCAGTCAGCCCCCCTACAACGCCCAAATGACACGAAACTGGTCTCGTTGGTTAGTGCTACGTTTGTGCTGGTTTGTGCTGCTAACATTTTTATTTGTGCTGTTATGGTTTTTAAGTTATAACAGTTTATTTTTTTTTTCAAACCCCACTCACTTTGCCCACCCTACAATCAGCACAAATAAAAACTCAAGTGTGTTTCTTTAGTGCTACATTTGTGCTGTTTTGTGCTGCTAAAATTTCTGTTCTACCTTTTATCGTTTTTGCGTTATTTAATGATTTATTAAAGGTCACCAAAGGTCAGTCAGCCCCCCTATAATGCCCAAATGACACAAAACTGGTCTCATTGGTTAGTGCTACGTTTGTGCTGTTTTGTGCTGCTAACATTTCCGTTCTATCTATTATCGTTTTTGCGTTATTAATGATTTATTAAAGGTCACCAAAGGTCACTCAGCCCCCCTATAATGCCCAAATGACACAAAACTGGTCTCGTTGGTTAGTGCTACGTTTGTGCTGTTTTGTGCTGCTAACATTTCCGTTCTATCTTTTATCGTTTTCTCGTTATTAATGATTTATTAAAGGTCACCAAAGGTCAGTCAGCCCCCCAACAATGCCCAAATGACACGAAACTGGTCTCGTTGGTTAGTGCTACATTTGTGCTGGTTTGTGCTGCTAAAGTTTTTATTTGTGCTGTTATGGTTTTTAAGTTATAACAGTTTTTTTTTTCAAACCCCACTCACTTTGCCCACCCTACAATCAGCACAAATAAAAACTCAAGTGTGTTTCTTTAGTGCTACATTTGTGCTGTTTTGTGCTGCTAAAATTTCTGTCCTACCTTTTATCGTTTTTGCGTTATTAATGATTTATTAAAGGTCACCAAAGGTCACTCAGCCCCCCTACTACACCCAAATGACAAAAAACTGGTCTCGTTGGTTAGTGCCTCATTTGTGCTGGTTTGTGCTGCTAAAATTTTTATTTGTGCTGTTATGGTTTTTTAGTTATAACAGCTTGTTTTTATATTTGTGCTTTTTTGTGTCATAATAAAAATTTGTGCTGCTTTTTTTTTAAGATAATAGCAATTTGTTTTTTTCCAGATGATGACATCACCCTGCTCTCCTGTCATGTACCTGGTTAGTGAGCTCCTGGTTAGAAAGCAGCCATGGGAGCACAGTGAGGTATGAGTGCCTGTGATCAGTCCAGTAGACTGCGTGGTGACAGCAGTCAGCAGGTGGATGTGGCGGCAGAACCAGCTGGTGGCAGATGAGCTGGCACTGAGCTTGGCTGGTGGCAGACTGTGGGTAAGCAGCTGGAAGCAGGAGACAGATGAGACCTTGCTGGGCTGAAGAGCTGTAGCAGGCTGGATGAGCAGGATGCAGGGTCAGATGAGCCGGGTCCATAATGGCCAGGCAGATCAGGCATAGACGGCACACAACAGGATAGTCGGGTCACAAACCAAGTCAGCAACAGGAGGTAGATCAGGCAAGAAGAGAAGGCAGAAGCAGAATCCAGAGACAAGCCAAGGTCAGGGCTGGTAGCAGTCAAACGGAGGTCAGGAGTAGGGATGAGCCGAACACCCCCCCTGTTCGGTTCGCACCAGAACATGCGAACAGGAAAAAAGTTCGCTCGAACACCGTTAAAGTCTATGGGACACGAACATGAATAATCAAAAGTGCTAATTTTAAAGGCTTATATGCAAGTTATTATCATAAAAAGTGTTTGGGGACCCGGGTCCTGCCCCAGGGGACATGGATCAATGCAAAAAAAAGTTTTAAAAACGGCCGTTTTTTCAGGAGCTGTGATTTTAATAATGCTTAAAGTCAAACAATAAAAGTGTAATATCCCTTTAAATTTCGTACCTGGGGGGTGTCTATAGTATGCCTGTAAAGGGGCGCATGTTTCCTGTGTTTAGAACAGTCTGACAGCAAAATGACGTTTCGAAGGAAAAAAAGCCATTTAAAACTACCCACGGCTATTGCATTGCCGACAATACACATAGAAGTTCATTGATAAAAACGGCATGGGAATTCCCCACAGGGAAATCCCGAACCAAAATTAAAAAAAAAAATGACATGGGAGTCCCCCTAAATTCCATACCAGGCCCTTTAGGTCTGGTATGGATATTAAGGGGAACCCCGGCCAAAATTTAAAAAAAAAATGACGTGGGGTTCCCCCTAAATTCCATACCAGACCATTCAGGTCTGGTATGGTTTTTAAGGGGAACCCCGCGCCAAAAAAAAAACAAAAACAAAGGCCGCAGGAAAAGAGGGGGGGCGAGAGTGCAGCCCCCCCCCCCCCCTGAACCGTACCAGGCCACATGCCCTCAACATTGGGAGGGTGCTTTGGGGTAGCCCCCCAAAACACCTTGTCCCCATGTTGATGAGGACAAGGGCCTCATCCCCACAACCCTGGCCGGTGGTTGTGGGGGTCTGCAGGCGGGGGGCTTATCGGAATCTGGAAGCCCCCTTTAACAAGGGGACCCCCAGATCCCGGCCCCCCCCCTGTGTGAAATGGTAAGGGGGTACTTACCCCTGCCATTTCACTAAAAAAACTGTCAAAAATGTTAAAAATGACAAGAGACAGTTTTTGACAATTCCTTTATTTAAATGCTTCTTCTTTCTTCCTTTATCTTCTTCTGGCTCCTCTAGTTCTTCCTCCAGCGTTCTCGTCCAGCATCTCCTCCGCGGCGTCTTCTATCTTCTTCTCCTCAGGCCGCTCCGCACCCATGGCATGAGGGGAGGCTCCCGCTCTTCTCTTCATCTTCTTCTTCATCCTCTTCTCTTCTTCCTTCTTCTCTTCTTCATTTTCTTCTCCGGGCCGCTCCGCACCCATGCTGTCATGAAGGGAGGCTCCCGCTGAGTGATGGCGTCTCTTCGTCTGACGGCTCTTAAATAACGGGGGGCGGGGCCACCCGGTGACCCCGCCCCCCTCTGACGCACGGTGACTTGACGGGACTTCCCTGTGACATCACGGGGAATGCCACAGGGAAGTCCCGTCATGTCCTGTGCGTCAGAGGGGGCGGGGCCACCCAGTTATTTAAGAGCCGTCAGATGAAGAGACGCCATCACAGAATGGAAAGTAAATAGGCACAAATCAACACAAACGTGGCACTAACCAACCAGCCCGTTTTCATTTTGTTTGGCTGCTGTAGGGGGTGTCAGGGAAGGCTTTCGCATAGCACATATGATGTCTCCCTGTACATACATATGCGCATGCGCAGACTGGCAACTGGCTGGGCAGATGAGCGTGAGCCTGTCACCAATGCTGGCACCAGACAGACTATTTAAACAGGCTGCAATTTGGTGTGCCGCTTCTGTGTGTTCATTCCTGATTCCTGTGTTTGACCTCTGATCCTAACCCAGCTTGCTCCTGACCTCCGTTTGACTGCTACCTGCCCTGACCTTGGCTTGTCTCTGGATTCTGCTTCTGCCTTCTCTTCTTGCCTGATCTACCTCCTGTTGCTGACTTGGTTTGTGACCCGATTATCCTGTTGTGTGCCGTCTATGCCTGATCTGCCTGACCATTATGGATCCGGCTCATCTGACCCTGCATCCTGCTCATCCAGCCTGCTACAGCTCTTCAGCCCAGCAAGGTCTCATCTGTCTCCTGCTTCCAGCTGCTTACCCACAGTCTGCCACCAGCCAAGCTCAGTGCCAGCTCATCTGCCACCAGCTGGTTCTGCCGCCACATCCACCTGCTGACTGCTTCCACCACGCAGTCTACTGGACTGATCACAGGCACTCATACCTCACTGTGCTCCCATGGCTGCTTTCTAACCAGGAGCTCACTAACCAGGTATGTGACAGGAGAGCGGGGTGATGTCATCATCTGGAAAAAACAAATTGCTATTATCTTAAAAATAAAAGCAGCACGAATTTTTATTATTATGACACAAAAAAGCACAAATATAAAAACAAGCTGTTATAACTAAAAAACCATAACAGCACAAATAAAAATTTTAGCAGCACAAACCAGCACAAATGAGGCACTAACCAACGAGACCAGTTTTGTGTCATTTGGGTGTTGTAGGGGGGGCTGAGTGACCTTCGATGACCTTTAATAAATCATTAATAACGCAAAAACGATAAAAGGTAGGACAGAAATTTTAGCAGCACAAAACAGCACAAATGTAGCACTAAAGAAACACACTTAGTTTTTATTTGTGCTGATTGTAGGGTGGGCAAAGTGAGTGGGGTTTGAAAAAAAAAAAAAAACTGTTATAACTTAAAAACCATAACAGCACAAATAAAAATGTTAGCAGCACAAACCAGCACAAACGTAGCACTAACCAACGAGACCAGTTTTGTGTCATTTGGGCATTATAGGGGGGCTGACTGACCTTTGGTGACCTTTAATAAATAATTAATAACGCAAAAACGATAAAAGATAGAACAGAATTTTTAGCAGCACAAAACAGCACAAACGTAGCACTAACCAACGAGACCAGTTTTGTGTCATTTGGGTGTTGTAGGGGGGCTAGGTGATGTCACAGTCTGGAAAAAACAATTGCTAATATCTTAAAAATAAAAGCAGCACAAATGTAAATTTTTACGGCACAAAACAGCACAAACGTAGCACTAAAGAAACACACTTGAGTTTTTATTTGTGCTGATTGTAGGGGGGCCAGCTTCGCTGAGCTTTTAGTTAGCACATACCATAGTAATTTAGACTAGAAAAACAAATGCTTTTCAGTTTTCAATTCTGGGTGGATGGCAGTCAGCTGCAAACAAATACCACCAAAAGAAAACTCTATTTGTGGGGAAAAAAAGGACGTACATTTTGTTTGAGTGCAACGTCGCACGTCAGCGCAATTGTGAATTAAAGCGACGCAGTGCTGAATCGCAAAAAGAGCTCTGGTCAGGAAGGGGGTAAAATCTTCCGGGGCTGTAGCGGTTAAAGTTGGATCATTGTCCTGCTGAAAACGTGCGCGATTCTGCTATCTGCTTTGCTTATGTGTCTTAATAATTGCTGGTGTGTTATTTTTGCGTAACAGCCTGTAGACCTGTCCACATTACAATGCTTTATTATCTCCCTTGTCTTACCCAGAATTATGGCCCGTTAACTTAAGTGCCCTCTTGCTAGTCTGTTTCTGGACTAAGAATTTTGCCCTGTTAACCAGCCAACCTTTATTACCTCTTGATTGCTAATTGAAATCCACCCACCCCTATCAGTATAAATATAAGCTTCTTTTGAGGGAAGCATTTGCAGGGGGCACTCATTTGCAAATGGGGTGATTTCTATAAGTGGAAGCACTGCTGACTCTACACTTCGGCGAATGCACAAAGCAAATGAACACAAGAAAAAACTTTAAAAAACACCAGACAGACATCAGGTGACCTTGTTTACCCCTTCAGCTCTTTCTCCTTGTAACATGCACTCTCTCCCACTTTTTTTGACAGCTCTGTCCTCTATCCTTAAACTATCTCTCCTCCACCCCTCTTCTCCCCCCACAGCATATATATATATATATATATATATATATATATATCACCCTCACTTCTGTCCTCTCCTTATTACTGCACCCACCAACTCCTGCTAATTCTAAATCCACACACACTAAAAATCTCTAAGACCCTGGGCCATGTCCCTTCATATAAATCCCACTCCCATATTACCTCCCTCACTCTCTTGCTTCTCCTAACCTCCAGAGATATATCCCCAAACCCTGGGCCTCCATCATTTAACTGTACCCCATGCACCCATCATCCTGCACCCTCTGGTAGCAGCCGCAATCAACACAATTTAGTTCCCATTTCTATTCTTCCCAAGACCAGACTCCCTTTCTCTTGTGCCCTTTGGAACTCCCACTCTGTCTGCAACAAACTCGCCTCTCTCCATGACCTCTTTATTGCCAACTCATTTAACCTACTCGCCATTACCAAAACCTGGCTCCACTTATCCGACACTGCAGCTTCTGCTGCCCTATCCCATGGTGGTCTTCTCTGGACTCACTCCCCCAGATCCAGTGGACGTAAGGGAGGAGGTGTCGGAATCCTCCTAGCCCCACATAGCACCTTTCAAGTACTACACCCACCTCCCTCTCTGTCACTCTCCTCTTTCGAAGCACACTGCATTTGTCTTTTTACTCCAGTTTCTCTAAGGATAGCTGTGATCTGCACGCCCCCTGAACCAATATTAACCTTTCTTGATGACTAATCTGCCTGGCTACCCTACTTTCTTTCTTCTGAAATCCCCACAATCATTCTCGGGGACTTCAACATCCCTATTAATATTAACACTCCTGCCACTTCCAAACTTCTCAGCCTAACATCCTCCTTTGACCTGAAGCAGTGGATACATGCTCCTACTCACTCCGAAGGCAATACCCTTGACCTCGTTTTCTCTCACCTTTGCACTCCATGCAACCTCTCTAACTATCCATTCCCTCTCTCTCATTACCACCTTATTCGTTTCACTCTCTCCCTCTCCTCTCCCTCCAACCGCCTAAAAGTTACCTGCAGAAACCTACGTCAGAGAATCTACCTTCTCTTCTCTACTGTATCGACAACCTCTACGACAAAATCTCACTCCTATCCTGCACCAACCTAGCCACTTCTGTCTACAACACCTCACTTCTAGCCGCACTCGACTCAATGGCCCCCTTCACTACACACAGAATCAAGCCCCGACCCCTTCAACCTTGGCAAACAGATGATACTAGAAGTCTGAGAAAATGTAGTCGTGCTCACGAGCGCCAGTGGCGTAAGACTAAGTCTCAGAGAGATTTCAACCAATATAAATCTGCCCTCCAAAAATACAATTCCAGCCTCCTCACTGCCAAGCAGGCCTACTTTATCACTCTCATTAGCAGCTTATCATCCCTTCCCCATCAACTCTTCTCTGCCTTCAACTCTCTACTTCGTCCTCCACCACCTCCACCCGTCAACTCACTCACTGCCCAGGAGATCGCCAATCACTTCAAAAAGAAGATTGATACAATTCGTGAGGAGATCTCTATTGTTCCGATACCCTTCACGCCTCTCACTTCATGCCCACAGGCACAATCATTACTTCCCTCTTTCAGCCCCTCTCCTATTTTCAATCTACACCTCCTCCCTGGGTCAGCTGATAGCATCCCATGGCTTCCAATACCACCTCTACGCTGATGACACCCAAATCTATTTCTCTACCCCTCAGCTCACTCCCTCTGTCTCTTCAGGTTTCACTAATTTACTATCAGATATATCAGTCTGGATGTCACCCCACTTCCTCAAACTCAATCTATCAAAAACCGAACTTATAATTTTTCCTCCCCCATATGCTCCTCCCCCTGATTTCTCGGTCAAAATCGATGGCACAACTATAAGCCCATCCCCACATGCCAAGGTTCTAGGTGTTGTCCTGGACTCTGAACTTTCCTTCAAGCACCACGCCCAATCACTGTCCAAATCCTGCTGCCTCAACCTCCGCAACATCTCCAAAATACGCCCCTTTCTAACCAATGACACAAAGCTCTTAATTCACTCGCTGGTCATCTCTCGCCTCGACTACTGCAATTCCCTTGGCTTACCTCTACATAGTCTATCACCTCTTCAATCCATCATGAATGCTGCTTCCAGACTCATCCACCTTACCAATCGCTCTGTCTCTGCTACCCTTCTCTGTCAATCCCTCCAGTGGTTTCCGGTCGGCCAAAGAATTAAATTCAAAATACTAACCACTACGTACAAAGCCATCCACAATTTAGCCCCCAGCTACATCACTTGCCTAGTCTCTAAATACCAACCTACTCGTTCTCTTCCTTCCTCTCAAGACCTTCTGCTCTCTAGCTCCCTCATCACCTCCTCCCATGCTTGCCTCCAGGACTTTTCCAAAGCCTCTCCAATCCTATGGAATGCCTTACCCCAATCTGTCCGCTTATCTCCTACTCTATTAGTTTTTAGATGATCCCTGAAAACTCTTCTCTTCAGAGAAGCCTGCCCACACCTAACAACTGTTTTTTTTAAATCTCTCCATCAGCTCACCCCCCACAGTTATTACCTTTTTGTTTCCACTAGACCCTCCCTTCTAGATTGTAAGCTCTAACGAGCAGGGCCCTCTGATTCCTCCTGTATTGATTTGTATTGTAAGTGTACTGTCTGCCCTCATGTTGTAAAGCGCTGCGTAAACTGTTGGCGCTATATAAATCCTGTTTAATAATAATAATCACCTCTGCGTTTTTTTTTTTTTTTTGTGTGCTATAAACAAAAAAGAGCGACAATTTTGAAAAAAAAAAGCCATCTTTTTTACTTTTTGCTATAATAATATATTTCCCTTGGTTTAGGCGATTTTTTTTCCTCAGTTTAGGCCGATATGTATTCTTCTACATATTTTTGGTAAAAAAAAATCACAATAATTGATTGGTTTGCGCAAAAGTTATTGCGTCTACAAAATAGGGTATAGTTTTGTGGAATTTTTATTATTAATTTTTTTTTATTAGTATATGACGGACACATCGGACACTTTTGACGCTATTTTAGGACTATTGTCATTTATACAGCGATCAGTGCTATAAAAATGCACTGATTACAGTGTAAATGACACTGGTAGAGAGGGGGTTTAAACAGTAGGGGGCGATCAAGAGGTTAAGTGTGTCCTAGGGAGTGATTCTAATTGTGGGGGGATGGGCTTCCACTCGCATGACAGCAATCGCTGCTCCTGATGACAGGGAGCAGTGATCTCTGTCATGTCACAAGGCAGAACGGGGAAATGCCCCTTGTTCTGCAGCTCTGTGACACGATCGCCGGGACACCGGCGGATATCAAGTCTGCAGGTCTCGCGTGCACACTAGCTCCGCCAATCAAAGGGGACGTACAGGTACGCCCATTTGCCTACCGCTGCCATTGTGCCGATGTATAACGGCGTGCAGCAGTCGGCAAGTGGTTAAAGCGTGACATATTGGGTATTTACAATTGGGATATTATATATATATATATATATATATATATATATATATATATATATACACACACACACACACACACACATTTTTATAGTTTTTTTTTTTTTTTTTTTAAATTGCATTTGAATAAACATTGTGCAAATACTGCTAAAAAAAAAAAATGTATAGTGTTTGAGGGTTCCAAGTAATTGTCTAGCAAAAAAATACTGATTTAAACTTGTAAACAAAAAGTGGCAGAAAAAGCCTGGTCGGCAAGTGGTTAACTTTGTATATGATTGAAGTCCTTCAGACACAGCTGATCACAGATCAGTGTAAAGAGTAGAACAGCGTAAGCAGGATTTGTCGGTTATCGGCAATCCCCTCCTCATGCTGACAGCGCATGAGGAGAGGAGAGCTGATAAGCAGCAATCCTCAGAGGACATTTACACTGATAATCAGGGCATTGATCATCAGTGGTGCCCATCAATGATGCCTGTCCGTGCACATCGGTGATGCCCATCAGTGCAGCCTAATCGGCCCACATTAGTGAAGGAGAAAAATTACTTATTTACAAAATTTTATAACCGGAACAAAGAAAACTTTTTTTTTTTTTCAACATTTAACCAGTTGCCGACTGGCTCACGACGATATACGTCAGCAGAATGGCACGGGCAGGCAGAATCACGTACCTGTGCCCGAGGTGGTCGACTTCTGTCCGGGAGCGATCAGACATGAGGGGGAGGCCATCCATTCGTGGCCGCCCCCTTGCGATCGCTCCCAGCCAATGAGAATCTTCCTCTGTATAGTAAACAGAGGCAGAGGAAGTTACATAGTTACATAGTAGGTGAGGTTGAAAAAAGACATCAAGTCCAACCTATGTGTGTGATTATGTGTCAGTATTACATTGTATATCCCTGTATGTTGCGGTCATTCAGGTGCTTATCTAATAGTTTCTTGAAGCTATCAATGCTCCCCGCTGAGACCACAGCCTGTGGAAGGGAATTCCACATCCTTGCCGCTCTTACAGTAAAGAACCCTCTACGTAGTTTAAGGTTAAACCTCTTTTCTTCTAATTTTAATGAGTGGCCACGAGTCTTGTTAAACTCTCTTCTGCGAAAAAGTTTTAACCCTATTGTGGGGTCACCAGTCCGGTATTTGTAAATTGAAATCATATCCCCTCTCAAGCGTCTCTTCTCCAGAGAGAATAAGTTCAGTGCTTGCAACCTTTCCTCATAACTAAGATCCTCCAGACCCTTTATTATCTTTGTTGCCCTTCTTTGTACTCGCTCTATTTCCAGTACATCCTTCCTGAGGACTGGTGCCCAGAACTGGACCGCATACTCTAGGTGCGGCCGGACCAGAGTCTTGTAGAGCGGGATCGTTTTATCTCTGGAGTTGATCCCCCTTTTAATGCATGCCAATATTCTGTTTGCTTTGTTAGCAGCAGCTTGGCATTGCATGCCATTGCTGAGCCGATCATCTACTAGGACCCCCAGGTCCGTTTCCATCCTAGATTCCCCCAGAGGTTCTCCCCCCAGTGTATAGATTGCATTCATATTTTTGCCACCCAAATGCATTATTTTACATTTTTCTACATTGAACCTCATTTGCCATGTAGTCGCCCACCCCATTAATTTGTTCAGGTCTTTTTGCAAGGTTTCCACGTCCTGCGGAGAAGTTATTGCCCTGCTTAGCTTAGTATCGTCTGCAAATACAGAGATTGAACTGTTTATCCCATCCTCTAGATTGTTTATGAACAAATTAAATAGGATTGGTCCCAGCACAGAACCCTGGGGAACCCTACTACCCACCCCTGACCATTCCGAGTACTCCCCATTTATCACCACCCTCTGAACTCGCCCTTGTAGCCAGTTTTCAATCCATGTACTCACCCTATGGTCCATGCCAATGGACCTTATCTTGTACAGTAAACGTTTATGGGGAACTGTGTCAAATGCTTTTGCAAAATCCAGATACACCACGTCTACGGGCCTTCCTTTATCTAGAAGGCAACTCACCTCCTCATAGAAGGTTAATAGATTGGTTTGGCAAGAACGATTCTTCATGAATCCATGCTGATTACTGCTAATGATACCGTTCTTATTACTAAAATCTTGTATATAGTCCCTTATCATCCCCTCCAAGAGTTTACATACTATTGATGTTAGGCTAACTGGTCTGTAATTCCCAGGGATGTATTTTGGGCCCTTTTTAAATATTGGTGCTACATTGGCTTTTCTCCAATCAGCTGGTACCATTCCAGTCAGTAGACTATCTGTAAAAATTAGGAACAACGGTCTGGCAATCACTTGACTGAGTTCCCTAAGTACCCTTGGATGCAAGCCATCTGGTCCCGGTGATTTATTAATGTTAAGTTTCTCAAGTCTAATTTTAATTCCGTCCTCTGTTAACCATGGAGGTGCTTCCTGTGTTGTGTCATGAGGATAAACACTGCAGTTTTGGTTACTGAAGCCCCCTGATTCACTCGTGAAGACTGAGGAGAAGAATAAATTCAATACCTTTGCCATCTCCCCATCCTTTGTAATCAGATGTCCTTCCTCATTCTTTATGGGGCCAATATGGTCTGTCCTCCCTTTTTTACTGTTTACATACTTAAAGAATTTCTTGGGATTTTTTTTGCTCTCCTCCGCTATGTGTCTTTCATGTTCTATCTTAGCCGTCCTAATTGCACCCTTACATTTCCTGTTGCATTCTTTATAAAGTCTGAATGCTGAGGATGATCCCACAACCTTGTATTTTTTGAAGGCCTTCTGCTTTGCTTTTATATGCATTTTTACATTGGAGTTAAGCCAACCAGGACTTTTGTTCGCTCTTTTAAATTTATTACCCAATGGGATACATTGGCTAATGCCCTTATTTAATATGCTCTTAAAGCAAACCCATCTCTCCTCCGTATTCTTTGTTCCTAATATTTTATCCCAATTTATGCCTTTTAGCAAGGTTTTTAGTTTAGGGAAGTTGGCTCTTTTGAAATTCAGTGTCTTTGTATTCCCTTTATGTTTCCTATTTGTGTGATTTATACTGAAACTAATTGACCCGTGATCGCTGTTACCTAAATTGCCCCGTATTTCCACACCCGTGATCAGGTCTGTATTGTTGGTAATCAGTAGATCCAGTAATGTTTTATTTCTAGTTGGTGCGTCTACCATCTGACCCATAAAATTGTCCTGCAAGACATTAAGGAATTGGCGAGCCTTAAATGAATGCGCGGTTCCCTCCACCCAGTCTATGTCTGGATAATTAAAATCCCCCATTATGATAACACTTCCCATCCTTGCTGCTAATCCAGTTTGTGATAGGAGATCCGTCTCCACTTCCTCCCTCAGGTTAGGGGGCCTATAGCATACTCCCAGTATTATTTTCCCCTTAGCTTCATCCCTTTGGAGCTCTACCCATTTAGGATTCCACCTCCTCCCTAGCTCCCTTAGTGATGTCATTCACTTGTACATTATTCTTGATATATAGGCATACCCCTCCCCCTTTTTTACCCTACATATCCTTGCGGTAAAGGGTATACCCTTGAATGTTTGCCAGCCAATCATGAGAGCTGTTGAACCAGGTCTCTGAAATTCCCACAAAATCCAAATCCTCCTCGTACAACAGTATCTCTAGTTCACCCATCTTGTCTGCCATGCTCCTGGCATTGGTGAACATGCCACATAGTTTAGACCGGTCGCATATTGTCCTCGTATTGGGTGTTTCGAGATTGCAACTAGGACTTGCTACTATACTCACCTTGTGTTTTTGTGCTTTGGTTAACCTGCCACTAATGCCCCCAATACTACCCTCTGGAATATCTTCCGCGCTGGCTATCTCTGCCTCTGGACCCTCCCCCCCCATCGCCTAGTTTAAAAACCCCTCTAACTTTTTGGCCATCTTCATTCCCAGCAGATCTGCACCCTCCTCATTTAGGTGCAGTCCGTCCCTTCTATAGTACCGGTTACCGACTGAGAAGTCGGCCCAGTCCTCCAGGAACCCAAACCCCTACTTACTACACCAGCTCTTCAGCCACTTGTTTACTTCCCTAATCTCCCTCTTCCTTTCTGGTGTGGCTCGATGTACCGGTAATATTCCTGAGAATACTACCTTGGAGGTCCTTTTCCTCAATTTAGCTCCTAAGTCCCTAAAATCGTTATTTAGGACACTCCATCTGCCTCTGACTTTGTCATTGGTGCCAACGTGCACCATGACAGCCAGGTCTTCCCCAGCCCCTCCCAGTAATCTGTCCACAAGATCCGTGATGTGCCGAACCCGAGCGCCCGGTAGACAACATACTGTTCGGCGCTTCAGGTCTTGGTTACAGATTGCCCTCTCTGTCCTTCTAAGAATTGAGTCCCCTACCACCAGAATCTGTCTTTCCTTTCCCTTTGCTGCACCCCCACTCTCACTGGAGGAGTTCTTCCCCCCGGCAGCTAGGAGAGTCCCTCAGCTCCAGCAGTGCTGGTCCCTGACTGGTTTCACCAATGTCACTCAAAGTAGCGTACTTATTGGGATGCTCCAGTCCTGGATCGGCCTCCCTGGCACTTCCCCCTCTACCCCTCCTGACTGTCACCCATCTACTCTTTGCTAGTGCCTGCACCTCTTTGTCTCCACCCGCCTCTGTGCTGGCCCCTGCCGGCACCTGCCGTGTACGTTCCTGGCTCACCTTTAGTATGGAGGGACTTCTCAGTGCTGACAGTTGCTTCCCCAGATTCAGAACCTGGGCTTCCAGGGAAACAATGTGCTTACATTTTGCACAGCAGTATTCGCCCTCGATCGGATGATCAAGGAACGCATACATGCGGCAAGATGTACAAAGAGTCGCCTCTCCACACCCGCCGGGCATCGTACCTATTAAATTTAGTGAGGATTGGGGATTTTACCCTGTCCAAATTACCTAACAGCTAGCTTCCTGGCACTAATACTCAAGACAATACACAGGTACACAACAAGACAATACACAGGTACTCACAGACCTACGTGCACTCGCAGAACAGTCGCAGACCTACGTGCACTCGCAATACTCAAGTATACAGTACACAATACACAAGTACTAACGATCCACACACACTACTCAGACAACACTCAGATACTCACACTACACAGGTACTATGACCCCTGTTATAATCTCCTGTTTTAAACTCTGGTTTTTAACTCACCACTTAGAAAAGTTCCACTTGGTTTAAGTTCCTACAGCTTCACAATGAGCAGGCTCAGGATGAGTCCTACACACAGTTATATAGACTGCAGGCACCTAGCTAAAAGGAAAAGCCCCAAAAATGCTTCCCAGCAAACAACAATTAAGACTTGTTCACTCTCCCTCTGGTTTTTAACTCACCACTTAGAAAAGTTCCACTTGGTTTAAGTTCCTACAGCTTCACAATGAGCAGGCTCAGGATGAGTCCTACACACAGTTATATAGACTGCAGGCACCTGTTAGCAATTACCCCCTCCCCCTAATTAATAGCCTGAAGGAACCAAAGAAGAAAAAAAAAAAAAAAGCTATTTAAAAAGTGACAGAAAAAAGGTGATTGCAAAGCTAAAAGGAAAAGCTCCAAAAATGCTTCCCAGCAAACAACAAGTAAGACTTGTTCACTCTCCCTCTGGTTTTTAACTCACCACTTAGAAAAGTTCCACTTGGTTTAAGTTCCTACAACTTCACAATGAGCAGGCTCAGGATGAGTCCTACACACAGTTATATAGACTGCAGGCACCTGTTAGCGATTACCCCCTCCCCCTAATTAATAGCCTGAAGGATGTCATCGCTCCTCGGCTCGGTATTTTCCGTTCCGGCGCAGAGGAGAGAAGACATCTGAGTGAGTGTAAAACACACACACAGTAGAACACGCCAGGCATACATTACACCCCCTGATCACACCCCCCCCCCCCCCCTCACACTGACACCAAGCAGTTTTTTTTTTTTTTCTGATTACTGCATTGGTGGCAGTTTGTGGCAGTTAGTGTTAGCCCCCTTTAGGTCTAGGATACCCCCCTAACCCCCCCTAATAAAGGTTAACCCCGTGATCACCCCCCCCCCCCTCGCCAGTGTCACTAAGCGATCGTTTTTCTGATCGCTGTATTAATGTCACTGGTGACGCTAGTTAGGGAGGTAAATATATAGGTTCGCCGTCAGTGTTTTATAGCGACAGGGACCCCCATATACTACCTAATAAATGTTTTAACCCCCTGACTGTCCCCTAGTTAAGCCTTTCACCAGGGATCACCGTATAACTGTTACGGGTGACGCTGGTTAGTTTATTTATTTTTTATAGTGTCAGTGCACCCGCTGTTTATTACCTAATAAAGGTTTAGCCCCCTGATCGCCCGGTCGTGATATAAGTTAGGTTTTAGGGTCAGATAGGGTCTGCGTCGCCCCAGGCAGCGTCAGGTTAGCGCAGTAGCGCTAACACCCACACACGCAGAATACGCCTCCCTTAGTGGTATAGTATCTGAACGGATCAATATCTGATCCGATCAGATCTATACTAGCGTTCCCAGCAGTTTAGGGTTCCCAAAAACGCAGTGTTAGCAGGATCAGCCCAGATACCTGCTAGCACCTGCGTTTTGCCCCTCCGCCCAGCCCACCCAAGTGCAGTATCGATTGATCACTCTCACTTACAAAACACTAAACGCATAACTGCAGCGTTCACAGAGTCAGGCCTGAACAGTTTTTTTGGTAGCGTTTTGGTGAACTGGCAAGCACCAGCGGCCTAGTACACCCTGGTCGTAGTCAAACCAGCACTGCAGTAACACGTGGTGACGTGGCGAGTCCCATAAGTGCAGTTCAAGCTGGTGAGGTGGCAAGCACAAGTAGTGTCCCGCTGCCACCAAGAAGACGACAAACACAGGCCCGTCGTGCCCATAGTGCCCTTCCTGCTGCATTCGCCAATCCTAATTGGGAACCCAGCACTTTTGCAGCACCCGTACTTCCCCCATTCACATCCCCAACCAAATGCAGTCGGCTGCATGATAGGCATTTTCTTTATATCCTCCCGAGTACCCCTACCCAACGAACCCCCCCAAAAAAGATGTCTTGTCTGCAGCAAGCGCAGCTATAGGCGTGACACCCGCTATTATTGTCCCTCCTGTCCTGACAATCCTGGTCTTTGCATTGGTGAATGTTTTGAACGCTACCATACACTAGTTGAGTATTAGCGTAGGGTACAGCATTGCACAGACTAGGCACACTTTCACAGGGTCTCCCAAGATGCCATCGCATTTTGAGAGACCCGAACCTGGAGCTTGGGGTGTCTACTTTCCAAAATGGGGTAATTTGGGGGGGGGGGGGGTTGTGCCATCTTGGCATTCCATGGCCTCCGAAACTGTGATGGGCAGTGAACGGTGAAATCAAAAATTTACGCCCTTAGAAAGCCTGAAGGCGGTGCTTGGTTTTCGGGGCCCCGTACGCGGCTAGGCTCTCAAAAAGTCCCACACATGCGGTATCCCCATACTCAGGAGAAGCAGCTAAATGTATTTTGGGGTGCAATTCTGCATATGCCCATGGCCTGTGTGAGCAATATATCATTTAGTGACAACTTTGTGCAAAAAAAAAAAAAAAAAATTGTCCTGCAACTTGTGTCAAAATATAAAATATTCCATGGACTCAACATGCCCCTCGGCAAATAGCTTGGGGTTTCTACTTTCCAAAATGGGGTCATTTGGGGGGTTTTGTGCCATCTGGGCATTTTGTGGCCTTCAAAACTGTGATAGGTAGTGAGGAGTGAAATCAAAAATTTATGCCCTTAGAAATCCTGAAGGCGGTGATTGGTTTTCGGGGCCCCGTATGCGGTTAGGCTCCCAAAAAGTCCCACACGTGTTATCCCCGTACTCATGAGAAGCAGCTGAATGTATTTTGGGGTGAAATTCCACATATGCCCATGGCCTGTGTGAGCAATATATCATTTAGTGACAACTGTTTGTAATTTTTTTTTTTTTTATCATTATTCAATCACTTGGGACAAAAAAAATGAATATTCAATGGGCTCAACATGCCTCTCAGCAATTTCCTTGGGGTGTCTACTTTCCAAAATGGGGTCATTTGGGGGGTTTTGTACTGCCCTGCCATTTTAGCACCTCAAGAAATGACATGGGCAGTCATAAATTAAAGGCTGTGTAAATTCCAGAAAATGTACCCTAGTTTGTAGGCGCTATAACTTTTGCACAAACCAATAAATATACACTTATTGACATTTTTTTTTACCAAAGACATGTGGCTGAATACATTTTGGCCTAAATGTATGACTAAAATTGAGTTTATTGTATTTTTTTTTTATAACAAAAAGTAGAAAATATCATTTTTTTTCAAAATTTTCAGTCTTTTTCCGTTTATAGCGCAAAAAATAAAAACGGCAGAGGTATTCAAATACCATCAAAAGAAAGCTCTATTTGTGGGAAGAAAAAGACACAAATTTTGTTTGGATACAGCATTGCATGACCGCGCAATTAGCAGTTAAAGCGAAGCAGTGCCAAATTGTAAATAGTGCTCTGGTCAGGAATGGGGTAAATCCTTCCGGGGCTGAAGTGGTTAAAAAAAAAAAAAAACTTATTTGGGGTGCAGTGTTGCAAGGCCGCGGAATTGTCATTCAAAGTGTCACTGAAAGCCTGGACAGGAAGGTGGTGAAAGTGCCCAGTAGGCAGGTGAGTAAACAGTAACAGAACTACCAAGGTCGCACTTGCAACTGGGCCCTTGTGTTCTGCGACCATGGAGGGGGGGCTCTGAGCCCCTCCCCCAGCATAACCCAGCTTAGTCACTCTGTGCTTTTTCCCAAAGCCCAGTGCTGAAACAAGTTTACCTAACAGGGCGTGCCAGCATGGGCACTTGGGACACCTGCCCCGCATCTTTTACAGGGTGCCCATGGTTCCACACATGGTGATTGCCCCATCTGTGGCAGTTGGCATGTCTCACGCCGACTGCCTGCACTGTACAGACCTCGCTGAAGCTGGCTCCTCCTCCTCAGCTCCGATGTTCTCCTGTGCACAGACAGGAGGAACCGGGGAGGCGTAACATTAAACTGGGAGCGTCACGCTGCTGATCTGAGGCATGTTTTATTGCTGTATGCAGAGGACAGGACGACACAGTGACTAGGAAGGGGGAATTGGGGTTGTGATAAGAGGATATAGGATATGTGCTGGGGGTGCTTTGTGAGCGGAGAGGACTTGTGCTGGGGGTGTTGGATTTCAATTCCCCCACAACACCTTCTAGCACCTTCTCTTCCCTCCCAAAGCACCCCCAGCACATATACTCCAAATCCCCCCCCCCAATCAAAGAGATGCCACCTGCCACAGATAGAGGCAATCGGTGTCCGACACCCTGTAAGAGATGTGGGCAAGTGCCTTGGGTGCCCACTCTGAATGATTGGGGGAAGGCAGGATCTGTGCCAGGATGGAAGGGTGTTGTGCTGAGAAGGGGGATTTGGGGGGGGGGGGGTAGAATTTATGCTGAAGAGGAATGGGAGAGTGGAGAGCATTTGGGGCGCACGTACAGGGGTTGCAATTTTGGCATATAGAGGGAGAGTTCTGGGTGTGGCATATTAAAGGAACCGATCCCCTACATTTGGAATTGGTTCCTCTACATGCCGCCGCTCCTATCCACCTTCTGCCGCTCCCAGGCCCCTGTGTACTCCCCCGGCCCCCATCATCCCCCGCAGCGCTGCCTGATTCCCCATTCCCCTCCTCTGCCAGGTGCTGCGGGGGGATTTGTCAGGGTGGAGAGCGGGGAAATTGCTGTTAAATGTGTAGTTTACAGGCCCCTTCTCTTAATGAATAGTCAGTGATCCAAACCAATCACTAACTCCGTTCATTCATAACTGAGGCATAGTACACTATGTTTACTATACTTTGGTTTATGAATAAACGTGAAGCTCTGTATAGATATATTCCTATCCATTCATTTTGTGCAGCGGAGACTGCAGAGATTGAAGGCTGTGTCCTCAGTCTCCTTTCTCTGTTTAGACCACTGATGGCTCACCAAAGGGCTCCTAAAAAAAATTGTAATAATAAATAAAATAAAAATAAAAAACTGCTGACACCAGTGGTGGAATGACCAGGGTCGCAAAGGTCGCACTTTTGACCAGGCCCTGACATTCCGCCACCATTGGGGAGCTATAGTTTCTTGCATCTTGGCCCTGAAGCTTCTAGTTACACCTCTGTGGTTAAATCTCATTTGCCATGTAGTTGCCCACATCTCTATTTTGTTGAGCCCCTTTTGTAAAGTGTTAATATCATGTGCAATTATTACCCTGATTAGCTTTGTATCGTCAGCAAATAGAGATTGAACTATTTACACAAATGTATATATTGTTTAACCCATTTGCTTCCAGAGCTGTTTTTTGCACACGTTTAGAAAATAGTTTTAGGCCTGAAGATTGCATAAACCCCCAAAACATTATATTTTTTCTGAAAGGAAACCTTAGAGAATAAAATAGTGGTAGTTCCAATTTTTTATGTCATACGATATTACCACAAAGGTTAAACTTTAACCGGTTCAATACAGGGCAATTTCACCCCCTTCCTTCCCAGGCCAATTTTTAGTTTTCAGCGCTGTCGCACTTAAAACGACAATTGCGCGGTCGTGCGACGTTGTACCCCAAAAAAATTGACGTCCTTTTTTCACCACAAATAGAGCTTTCTTTTGGTGGTATTTGATCGCCTCTGCGTTTTTTATTTTTTGCGCTATAAACAAAAGAAGAGCGACAATTTTGAAAAAAACACTATTTTTTACTTTTTGCTATAATAAATATCCCAATTTTTAAAAAAAAAACAAATTTTTTCCTCAGTTTCGGCCGATACGTATTCTTCTACATATTTTTGGTAAAAAAAAAATCGCAATAAGCGTATATTGATTGGTTTGCGCAAAAGTTATAGCGTCTACAAAATACGGGATAGATTTATGGCATTTTTTAAAAAAAATATATTTATTTATTTTTTTAGCGGCGATCGCGATTTTTTTTTCATGACTGCGACATTATGGCGGACACATCGGACACTTTTGACACATTTTGACACATTTTGGGACCATTCACATTTATACAGCGTCATATGACTATGGGCGGGTAGTGAAGTGGTTAAATTTGGGTGCGCCCATGAAATAGCAACAAACTTCAATACCCCATATTTTTTATAGCAACATTCTAAAATCCCCCTATAGCTCATCAGTTTATCGTTTAGGAAGAGGTCTGGTGCTAGAAATAATGCAATCCAGCAATGCAACGTGTATCATAATTGACGTTTAGGTGCCCCCGAGCAGGCGAGGGTGCCGATGCTCGTGGCCGACGGTCGCGATGACTGCTGGCCACGAGCGGTCGTGGGCACGAGAGGCAGAACAGGGACGTGTGTGTGAAGAATGACAGATCGTGAAAAGGATGCTTTCGCGCTACTTGGGATAAATAAAAAATAAGTGATATATAAATCAGTATTAGTGAATAAGAATGCAGCAAAATCTCTAGTGTACTACTAATCACTCATAAAAAGGGAAATTAATAAAGTGATTTCGTGCAAATACTATTTATAAATGGTATCAAATTAATACATTTGAATAATTCTGGAGAGTAATTAAATTATTATTGTGCAAATGAACATATGTGATATATTCAGTGTCTCTCTACAATAATAGACTAAAAATACTATAATAGTAATACCCTTGTGTAAAATCACAGTGTTTTTCATACATTGGTAACCGTAATAAATAAATACATATGATCTAGTGGAGACATCAATTATATGGATGAAGTTAATATCCTATTGTGGCTGTGCTCAATACAGATTAACTTTAAATAGTAAATAGGATGGAGAAATAATAATAAAGTCCAAGAAATGATGTTAAATGGAAGATTAAATGTTCTATATGTATTAAGTTGAGTGCGGTTGTTGTTCCCAATATTCTTTTTTTTTTTTAACATAAAGTTTATTTATTTATCTCAAACATAATACAAAGCAAGTTACATTAGCTCAAGACAGATATTGTACAATGATCCCAATATTCTTAGTATGGTTCCTTCAATAGTGAGGTCTCACAGGACTCTTACCTCAACGCTGGCTATACTATGCAGTACCCGCCGTCACCGCTGGGTGGATTCTTAATTCTCCTGCATTGTGGTCATACCTCCTTTTATATGATGCTGCTCTGTTCCCTCAGTGCTGGCTGTGAGATGCAGTACCCTCCGCCTCCACTGGAGGGATCCTTTGGTTTTGCTGTGTTGTGATCCAGGATGAAGTTGTGTGAAACAACGTAACAGCAAAATCAAAGGATCCCTCCAGTGGAGGCGGAGGGTACTGCATCTCACAGCCAGCACTGAGGGAACAGAGCAGCATCATATACAAAGGAGGAATGACCACAATGCAGGAGAATTAAGAATCCACCCAGCGGTGACGGCGGGTACTGCATAGTATAGCCAGCGTTGAGGTAAGAGTCCTTTGAGACCTCACTATTGAAGGAACCACACTAAGAATACTGGGAACAACAACCGCACTCAACTTAATACATATAGAACGTTTAATCTTCCATTTAACATCATTTCTTGGACTTTATTTATTATTTCTCCATCCTGTTTACTATTTAAAGTTAATCTGTATTGAGCACAGCCACAATAGGATATTAACTCCATCCATATAATTGATGTCTCCACTAGATCATATGTATTTATTACGGTTACCAATGTATGAAAAACACTGTGATTTTACACAAGGGTATTACTATTATAGTATTTTCAGTCTATTATTGTAGAGAGACACTGAATATATCACGTATGTTCATTTGCACGATAATAATTTAATTACTCTCCAGAATTATTCAAATGTATTAATTTGATACCATTTATTAATAGTATTTGCGCAAAATCACTTTATTAATGACAGATCGTGAGTTCCTAATAACTAGGAACCTCGATCTGTCATCCCCTCTAGTCTGTCCCCTCCCCCTGCAATTAGAAATACACACAGGGAACACAGTTAACCCCCTTGATCGCCCCCTAGTGTTAACCCCTTCCCTGGCAGTGACATTTTTACAGTAATCAGTGCATTTTTATAGCACTGATCGCTGTATAAATACCAATGGTTCCAAAAATGTGTTTGCCATAATGTCGCAGTCCCGATAAAAATCGCAGATCGCCACCATTACTAGTAAAAAAAAATAAACATAAAAATGCTATAAATCTATCCCTTATTTTGTAGACGCTATAACTTTTGCGCAAACTAATCAATATACGCTTATTGCGATTTTTTTTTTTTTTTTACCAAAAATATGTAGAAGAATACATATCGGCCTAAACTGAAAAAAAATTGGCTTTTTTTCTTTAAAAAAATGGGAATATTTATTATAGCAAAAAGTACAAAATATTTTTTTGTTCAAAATTGACGCTATTTTTTTTGTTTATAGCGCAAAAAATAAAAACCGCGGAGGTGATCAAATACCACCAAAAGAAAGCTCTATTTGTGAGAAGAAAAGGACGTCAATTTTATTTGGGTGCAGCGTCGCATGACTGCACAATTGTCAGTTAAAGTGACGCAGTGCCGAATAGCAAAAAATGGTCGTCATTCAGCAGCCAAATCTTCTGGGGCTGAAGTGGTTAATGAGACAGCCAATTAAGAAGCCCCGAATGTCTCCACTGTGCTCCACTGAATGTAATGCAATGGAGATCGATCTAAACCTTGTCATGGAAGCTGACAGATGGACCCGGAAGTGACGTTTTGCACGTTGATTTTGGGTCATCAACAAGAAGGGGAAGGGAGCGGGCGCTGGACTATTTCATTTGACATCCAGAAGTCGGCTTTATAGATTTACATACACTCCCGGTGGCTGTGTAAAACCCCCTGCTGTCTGGTCCGTAAGCTGTACAGACCCAAAAACAAAAGGATTAAACAAGTTAAACTAAATTTGTTCCAGGACAGAGCCCTGGGGCACCCCACTCATAACTCTAGACCAGGGATCTCCAAACTATGGCCCTCCAGCTGTTCTGGAACTACAAGTCCCATGAGGCTTTGTGAAACTGCCATTCACAGACATGACTAGGCATGATGAACACGATGGTAATTATAGTTTCTGAACAACTGGAAGGCCATAGTTTGGAGACCCCTGCTCTAGACCATTCAGCATCTACGCTATTTATCACCACCCTTTGGATGCGCCCCTGTAACCAGTTTTCGATCCAGGTACTGTACATACACTATCATTGATCCCAACAGACCTCAATTTATGTATTGCGTTTATGGGGTACCGTGTCAAATGCACCCATGCTGGATACTATTTTCAATTTCTTGAATATGGTCACTTATTATCCGCTCCAATAGTTTACAAACTATTGATGTAAGGCTGACTGTACTATTCCAATTAGTAAGCTGTCTTTAAAGTCGAGTTCCACCCAGAAATGGAACTTCCGCTGATCCGGTCCCCCCCGGGGTCGCATTTGGCACCTTTCAGGGGGGAGCAGATAAGTGACTAATCCAGATATTTGCTCCCACTTCTGGTGAAAGATCGCGGTGAACTACGCCACGTCCTCCCCGCCCCCCCACCACTGTTTTGTGGGAGACGCACAGGTCCCAGAAGAAGGCAGGGACCACTCAGTATGTGCAGCATGACATGCGCAGTAGGGAACCAGGCTGTGAAGCCGCAAGGCTTCACTTCCTGATAACCTTACTGAAGATCCAGGCGCCTCCACCCAGAGCCGAGGGACGGGTCGGCTTTGGGTGAGGACATTGCAGGTGCCCTGGACAGGTAGATGTCCTTATTTTAAAAGTCAGCAGCTGCAGTATTTGTAGCTGCTGACTTTTTTTTTTTTTAATTTCAGGCGAAACTCAAAAGCATAAAGATTAGGAATAATGATAATGATCCCTGCTGGAGCTTTTTTGGACCGTGCTCTATATAGGGTTTTTTTGCCTTCCTGTGGATTAGATGTGAGTGTAGGATTCTGTATATGGAGGTTTTCTATTTTACTAGTCTGTTTATTTTCTTTTCTATTGGTTGAACTATATAGACTTGTCTTTTTTTTTTTTTTTTTTTTTTTTTTTTTTTTCAACCTGAGTAACTATGTGATGTCACCACCCCTGCTTTCTGCCTCATCCAATCGCACCTTGTATTCGTTTAAAAAAAAATACAATGCGTCCTATCATTGGCAGTAGTACCGAGCGAGTGAACCCCAGTGGGCAATATATACAAAAGGAAAAGGCACTCACAAAGACCATGGCTATTGCTGTAGTAGTGCTAATGCCGACTAATATTCAGCTTTCCCAGTTGCCCAACAAGTATGAGATACTTAAGGCCCGTACACACGATCATGCACACGGGGACATGATGGGACTGTGACGTCATAAAGGGCGGGTCACCGGTGACATCACCTGGTGACCACGCCCCATGCCTATATAAGTCGTCGCGCACCTCGCACACAGCATTACAGCGGGAGAGAGCATCGTGTCAACATCGGAAGAAGAGAAGAGGGAACAAGACGACGGAGAAGACTGGGCCAAAGAGCGGCAAAAGAGCAGAAGATAGCGGAGGAGCCCGGCAGAAGAACCAGAGAGCGAGAGAAGAACCGGACACCGGGAGAAGAGGCCGGAGAGAGTGGAGAAGTCGGAAGAAGACCCCCAAAGTCAGAAGAAGACCCCCGGAGCTGCCTGATAAATTACTTTAAGAACCTGTGTAGTGTGTTTTTTTTTTTTTTGACACTTTTTCCTCCAGGTGAATGGGTAGAGGTACGATGTACTCCATACTCATTCACATAGGATGGGGGGGCCGGGATCTGGGGACCCCCTTATTAAAGGGGACTCCCGGATTCTGATAAGCCCTCCGCCCGCAGACCCCGACAACCAATGGCCAGGGTTGTCGGGAAGAGACCATGTCCTCATCAATATAGGGACAAGGTGCTTTGGGATGGGGGGCCCGCAGGGCGCCCCCCTGCCCCAAAGCGCCCACCCTCCCATGTTGAGGGAATGCGGCCTGGTACGGTTCGGGAGGGGCGCGCTCACTCGTCCCCACCCCTTTTCCTGACCGGCCGGGCTGCGTGCTCGGATAAGGGTCTGGTATAGGTTTTGGGGGGGACCCCCACGCCGTTAGGGCGTAGGGGGTTCCCCTTAAAATCCATACCAGACCTAAGGGCCTGGTATTCTCCCGGAGGGGGAACCCCTGCCGTTTTTTTATTTAAAATTTCGTGTGGAGTTCCCCTCATGATTCATACCAAACACCTGTCGGCAATGCTTGTCGCTCATCGCGAAAGGAAAAAACACATTTTTCCTTTCCCGATGAGTGAGCCAGCTTGGCACTGGCTCCCGCGAAGGGGGTCGCAGGTGTCAAATCTCGCCGATACAGAAGTTGATCAAAGGGTGGCAGTAAAGAGCTGAAAAACCACGTGATTTGAAAGTTGAATGAAAAAGTCCTGCCGTGTGTATGCTTAATTAGTTTAAGGCCAAAGCTCTTTGTACAAAAATCCACGGAAAAGTTTGTACAAAGTCCTATCGTGTGTATGAGGCTTTACTTTGTGCCAAGCTGAACCAGTGTAAGTATGCAATGCAGATAATTCCTGAAGTACAGTTAGTAACTACTCGCTATGCTTGACAAAAAAACACCCTAATCTTTCCTAAATCCAAAGGGGGAATCGGTTTTCCAGATCAAATTCTGCAACATTTCTAACTTGCATAATCGCCTGATGATGTCACTGAGATACTAAACTTGGCGTCTCTGTTGATTGTCTGCCTATCCCTCTGTCAGGTGCACTCTGGGCAGGAAAACTTAAAAGTCCCTAATCAGACACCACCCATCAATTTGGCCCTACCCTGAAAGTCTTTCCAAAAGTGGAAATTCCTGCCTTACCAGCCAGTGTTGCCTATTATTGGTCACCCCAAATTTTCACCTAGTCACAATGGCAGCATATTTAAAACCTGGGAACAATTAAATAGATCCTGTACAAAGCTTCATCACCACTGCCGATTGGAAGACGCCAGCTCCCCTGCAGTCCGATTTTGAGATACAAGATTTGGGGTTCTGGAGGCGTAACCAGCTTCACACATTCCCTGCCAGATGGCAAAGAATTTGTGCCCACTTATCCCTTACAAGAAGATCTACTCCCAACAAGGTACTTTGAAAAGAATACTTTCCATATCTTATTAACCCAATCGCATAATAACTTGCGTCCAGGTTTCTTTATTTCAAAAATGGGTGGGATTTGAGCACCTAATTCTCCTAGGAACAAATCAACCATAATATATTCTTTGCACACAGAGCCTCGATCTGCAACAGATATCAGAGACCAAATACAAGCTTATGGCAGGATGGAAAAAACTCCTTCTGTACCGCTAGTATCTTTCTAAGTACAGATGATAAATGTTGATGTGTTGAAGCTAAAGGCGTGTTCATACATATTTTGTAGGACTGCGCCAAGATTAAGCAGTTCTGGTTGTAGGCCATCTAAGTGAAGTCCCTTCTTACAAATGTAAACCCTGCGCACTACTCTGCAACCTCTGTAATCCATGTTATTTAATTCCATCAATCCAGGTAAGTGAAATTGTTGTTCCTGTCCTCTAGACCTAAACAAGCAATGTAACCTTTGCAGTTCAGTGGCATCCAAGGAGGCTTTCTACTTGGAGTTGGGCTTTAAATGCACCATAACAGCATAAGATAAGGCAGTTTATCTGGCTTTGGAAATTGGCAACCACAACCTCAACCTTTTTAACATCCTCAGACGTTATTCTCTATTTGTTCCATGTTTTAGATTCTGCATCTCAAAAGCCAGAAGGTCATAAGTTTAGGAGCTGCTGGTCTGAACTTGGGTCGGTATGGAAAACTTTGTTGGCTACAGGTAATTATTATTATTATTATTCAGGATTTATATAGCGCCAACAGTTTACGCAGCGCTTTACAACATTAGGGCAGACAGTACAATATAATTCAATACAGGAGGAATCAGAGGGCCCTGCTCGTTAGAGCTTACAATCTAGGAGGGAGGGTCAAGTTATACAAAGGGTAATAGCTGTGGGGGGATGAGCTAATGGAGAAAATAGTGCAGTTGTTAGATGGAGGCAAGATAGGCTTCTCTGAAGAGGAAAGTTTTCAGGGATCGCCTAAAAGTGGATAAATTTGGAGACAGTCTGACAGATTGGGGTAGGGAATTCCAGAGGATAGGCGAGGCTCGGGAGAAGTCCTGGAGGCAGATATGGGAGGAGGTGATGAGGGAGCTAGAGAGCAGGAGGTCTTGGGAGGAATGGAGATGGCGATTAGGTTGGTATTTTGAGACTAGGTTAGTGATGTAGCTGGGGGCAGAGTTGGCACAGGTAATGTGTATTCTCCTGTTTTTTTTAACCTGATGTGTAGCATTTTGTTATGTCTAGGCAAGTTGCAGGATAACTGAAATACATCACAGGTGATATCATTTGCTGCTCAGTGATTGCAGTTTTCTAGTCTGCATCTCCCCAAGGTAATACTTAAATTATGGCCTGTTAGTGGGTCCTGAGGACTGGAGTTGAGAACCACTGATATAGTGTGACCAAACCCCCGTATTTTTTGAATATGTTCAGGTGTTTTTAACTAGACTTGCAGGAAATGTCATTCTTGAATGTGTGCGCTGTAAAATATTTTGTACCATTTCCTATTATCACTGCTTTAAAAAAAAAAAAATTGCTGGCATTTCCCCCCGTTTTAATCTGTCAGATGGTAGACTAGATGGTGCATTCCTGTCTTTAGGCTCTATTTCTTTTTTTTTTTTTTTAAATGGTCCTAGCTAGCGCCAAGGCAAATCTTCTACAACTGGACCCAACTACAAAGGAGAGCTCCTACATCTTTTCATTGGGATTTGAGTATAAAGAGTCTGGTCTTTATAACCATTGTGAGCTAGTGAATGTAGTGACACTGCATCATGGGATGAATCGGGGAGTATTCTGAAAAAAGGGACAGAAAGTGAATGAAGTGAAGGGGTTATAGTGGGGAAATGGTGGATGGGGGGAGAGGGGTAGAAAGTCACCGTGACACTCAGGAGCCCCCACCCTCACGAAGTCAAATTATGTTTTTTTGTAGTAAAGCTTGGTATTGGTATACATGATGGTATTGGTATGTATATACCACACATTCATATCAATAATACCGTGGGTTTTTTTTATATATTCTCCAGGGCTGTAAAGGAAGAGGGTACAGGGATCAAATTTCAGCCGATTCAGAAGGAACTAGTCATATTTCCATCCATGTTATGGGTAGACCGGTTGTGCACAAGTCGATCTATTGACCGACTTGTGTACAACCAGCCTGTCATGTTTTTTCCCCAATTGATCAGTGTCGCTGGCTATAGCCTGCAACAATGCATAATTGTATTCTGGCAGCGGGATTACTTCATCCACATTGAATGTGTAAATGAGGGAATCGAGGCATTTTCTTTCTTTCAACCGTCTGGTTGAATGGAAAAAAAAATGCATAATGTATGGGCTGCTTAAGTCCTCTATGTGCCTGATCTTGTTTACTTTTCTTATCCGTAAGGCAAGAGTGGGGGATTGCATTCGTTTCCACAGCAGTATGAGCAATCTTTTTGTAGCATAATTTTGGAAATATTGTGGAGGTATAAGCATGTGCCTTGGACTAAGTCAATGTCTGTGAGTTTTGAGATTACTGGGTGGGTCTGATAATAAAGGAAATAAAATTGAACATTCCCAGTAGATGTGCATTTAATGTGCCCACATCTCTTTTCTAACGCTATTGGGTGGGGAGTTGGGAAAGCATTTATGCAGCTTTGTCAGGATGCAATACCATTTAGCTAGTATTTTATACCCTTTTTTTGAAACCTAATGGCTATGGGCACCTTATATGCAAAATAAATAATATAGTCTCTTTAGTCCTTGTGTGAAACCCAGCCCAAGGTCTTTCTCCCATTGAAATATATGTAATGGGGTGCATTGTGAAGGGGAGAGTAGCTTTTAGAGAGAGGGGGTAAAACCAACCTAAAATTAAAAAATGATTTCCCCAATGCCAGGAATGGCGCTATATTATCAGCGCCCAACCACTCATGGGAAATATAAAGGACGTTGAAAAATCACCCATTGAATAAGCAAAGACAATAATACAGACCGGCTTATGAGCTGGTAGCCCTTATAACTAGACAAAAGGAACTGATGACCTAGGGGTGCTGCTGTGAAAAAGGAGGTGGCGCTCCATCTGTAAAACAAGAGAGGGGAAGGGAGGGAGACTGTGTGACCACTCTGGTGTAGTACGTTCCAACAAGGTTTAATTACAAAGAAACGTTAAAAATGAATACTCACAAAAGTATGAAAACCACATAAATATATATATACTTATAGATATATATTCTCTCTCTCTCTCTCTATACACATTATCTCTCAAAAGTGAGTACACCCCTCACATTTTTGTAAATATTTTATTATATCTTTTCATGTGACAACACTGAGAAATTAGACTTTGCTACAATGTGAAGTAGTGAGTGTGCAGCTTGTATAACAGAGTAAATTTGTTGTCCCCTCAAAATAACTCAAAACAGCCATTAATGTCTAAACTGCTGGCAATAAAAGTGAGTACATCCCTAAGTGAAAATGTCCAGATTGGGCCATATGTCAATATTTGGTGTGCCCACCAATATTTTCCAGCACTGCCCTAACCCTGGAGTTCACCAGAGCTTCACGTGTTGCCACTGGAGTCCTCTTCCACTTCTCCATGACGACATCACAGAGCTTGTGGATGTTAGAGACCTTGCGCTCCTCCACCTTCCACTTGAGGATGCCCAATAGGGTTTAGGTCTGGAGACATGCTTGGCCAGTTCATCACCTTTACCCACAGCTTCTTTAGCAGGGCAGTGGTCGTCTTGGAGGTGTGTTCGGGGTTGTTATCATGTTGGAATACTGCCCGGCGGCCCTGTCTCTAAAGAGAGGGGATCATGCTCTGCTTCAGTATGTCACAGTATAGGTTGGTGTCAGGGCTGGGCTCAGCCCTTCCTTCTCTGAGCTGGCCGCTCAGCTGTCTTTCTAATTGCCAGCTCCCATCTCTCTCCACAGTTACCCAGCTGTTGTTGATTCTGCTCGTCAGTCCTGCCTACTTAAAGCCGTCCAGCTCACTTGATCTCTGCCTTCACCTTTGTCAACATCACAGAGAATTTCTCCTGCGTTCCTGTTGACTTGCACGGCTGACGTCCCTTCTGGCTCCTGATCCTGCTTGTGAACTACTACGTTTACCTCTGGCTCTCTAACGTTGGCTTGGCTGACTACCTGATCTGGTTACTGAACTCTGGCTTGTTTTGACCACGCTTACAGTTTACCTTTTTATTATTATTATTAAACAAGTGTGATTTAACTATACTTTTGTCTCAGTCTGATTCATGGTTCCTGATAGTTGGCATTCATGGTTCCCTCAATGAACTGTAGCTCCCCAGTACCGGCAGCATTCATGCAGCCCCAGACAATGACACTCCCACCACCATGCTTGACTGTAGGCAAGACACACTTGTCTTTATACTCCTCACCTGGTTGCTGCCACACACGCTTGACTTCATCTGAACCAAATAAGTTTATCTTGGTCTCATCAGACCACAGGACATGGTTCCAGTAATCCATGTCCTTAGTCTGCTTGTCTACAGCAAACTGTTTGCAGGCTTTCTTGTGCATCATCTTTAGAAGAGGCTTCCATGCAGACCAATTTTATGCCGTGTGCAATGTATGATCTGAGCACTGACAAGCTGATCTCCCACCCCTTTCAACCTCTGACCAGTATGTGAGAGTGAGAGCTATAACGCCAAATTGAACACACCTGCTCCTCATTCACACCTGAGACTTTGTAACACTAATGAGTCACATGACACCGGGAAGAGAAAATGGCTAATTGGGCCTAATTTGTACATTTTCACTTACGGATGTACTCATTTTTGTTGCCAGCGGTTTAGACATTAATGGTTGTGTGTTGAGTTATTTTGAGGGGACAGCAAATTTACACGGTTATATATGCTATACACTCACTACTTTTACATTATAGCAAAGTGTCATTTCTTCAGTGTTACATAGTAGGTGAGGTTGAAAAGACTCAATTCCAACCTATGTGTGTGATTATATGTCAGTATTACATTGTATACCCTTGTATGTTGTGGTTGATCAGGTGCTTATCTAATATTTTTCTTAATTGTACATCACGGGACACAGAGCCATAGTAATTACTATGTGGGTTATAGGCCACCTTCAGGTGATGGAAACTGGCTCACCCTAAGACAGGAAGTCCACTCCCTATATGACCCCTCCCACTACTGGGAGTACCTCAGTTTTTTCGCCAGTGTCTTAGGTGTTGGTCACGAGTAAAGATGTGCTTTGCTGAGCTCCACTGGTGCAATCCTTGCTGGGGCTAGCTGTGCAGCCGCATCCATTAAAAGTGTCTTTTTAGGCCGTGCCGGCAGAAACAAGGTTTAGCCCGTAACGCTTTTCTTCCTAGAGAGCTAGACCCCGGGATCCAGTACTTTTGGTTTTTCCAGCCTCAAGTTTTTTCTGGCGGGGTGTTTTACGGGTCCAGGAGTGCGGATCCCACGATAAAAAAGGGGGCCCCAGTTCCTGAAGGTTTTTTTAAACAGAGCCCACCGTGAGAGGTGAAGATTGGGTCTGTTGGTTTTACCACAGAAAACCCTGCGGCGGGAAAGGTAAGTGGAGACTTCACAAGAAACTTTAAAATTCTTTAGAATTGTCTCCTTTAACCACTTACCCACTGGGCACTTAAACCCCCTTCATAACCAGACTAATTTTCAGCTTTCGGTGCTCCCACATTTTGAATGACAATCAGTCATGCAACACTGTACCTATATGAAATTTTTGTCCTTTTTTCACACAAATAGAGCTTTCTTTTGGTGGTATTTAATCAATGCTGGGTTTTTTATTTTTTGCGCTATAAAAGAAAAAAGACCGAAAATTCTGTAAAAAAAAAAAAATGAATTTTTCTTCGTTTCTGTTATAAAATTTTGCAAATCAGTAATTTTTCTTCATATATTTTGGCCAAAATTTATACCGCTACATATCTTTGATAAAAATAACCCAAATCCGTGTATATTATTTGGTCTTTGTGAAAGTTATAGAGTCCACAAGCTATGGTGCCAATCTCTGAAAATTGATCACACCTTAAGTACTGACAGCCTATCTCATTTCTTGAGACCCTAACAAGCCAGGAAAGTACAAATACCCCCCAAATGACCCATTTTTGGAAAGTAGACATTCCAAGGTATTTAGTAAGAGGCATGGTGAGTTTTTTGAAGTTGTAATTCTTTACAAAATCAAGATTTTTTTTTTTTTTTTTCACAAAATTGTTATATTAGCAGGTTATTTCTTACACACAGAATATGCATAGCACAAATTACACCCCAAAACACATTCTACTATTCCTCCTAAGTATGTTGATACCACATGTGTGAGACTTTTACACAGTGTGGCCACATACAGGCCCAACATGCAGGGAGCACCATCAGGCGTTCTTGGAGCATAAATTACACATATAATTTCTTGACTACCTCTTACACTTTTGAAGGCCCTGGAGAACCAGGACAATGCAAATGCCCCAAAAATGACCCCATTTTGGAAAGAAAACAACCCAATGTATAATCTGAGGCATATTAAGTCTTTTTTTTTTTTTCTACAAGTTTTTGGAAAATATGTAAAGAAAATGAAAACACATTTTTTTTTTACGCAACGTTGTCCATTTACACAATGTTTTTAACACATAGCATGTACATACCAAAAATTACACCCCAAAATAGTTTCTCCTACTCCTGAGCACGGTGATACCACATGTGAGACTTTCCCACAGTGTGGCCACATAGAGAGGCCCAACATGCAGGGAGCACCATCAGGTGTTCTAGGGACATAAGTTTCAAATCTAATTTGACTACCTATTACACTTTTGTGAGGAACTGTAGTGGCATGGATGAGCATGAATGGGGATAGATGAGCCGTGGATGGGGATGGCTGAGCATGAATGAGCATGGCTGAGTATGGATGGGTATGGCCGAGCATAGATGGGTATGGCTGGGTACGGCTAATTATGGATGGGGGTGGATGGGATTGCTCAGGATGGATGGATGAGTATTGCTGAGGATGGATGGGTGAGGATGGATGGATGAGTATGGATCGGTATGCTGAGGATGGATGGCTGAGGATGGATGGCTGAGGATGGATGGGTGGGTATGCTAAGCATGGCTGGGTATGTATGACTGGAATGGGCACTGAGCAGCGCTGTGGGCACTACACATCCAGGCCACAGCGCTGCTGCCACTGATCTCTCCCCTTGCACTGTACTAATAGGTACGGGGAGAAGAGAGGGGAACCGGATGTGACGCCGGTTTGTTTACTAGTGAACGTTCTGTCATTTGACGGAGCGATCACGTAGTAAACGGCTGCTATGAGTGGCCGTTTACCATGATCCGTGATGCACCGGGTCCTCTGGACCCGGCGGTCACGGATGTTCTCGGGTGCATGCCCCAGTGGGCGCGCGAGAACGGGATTCTAGGAGGATGTCATAGTACGCCCTCCCAGAGTTATCCATCCGCCCTGTAGCCGTCATTCGGCTTTGGGCCGGTTGGTAAGTGGTTAAAAAGTAAATGTTGTCATGCCTAAAAGTCACCACTGGGGGCTGTATAGAGCACGTACCTTGTCATGCTTTCTCAGATCATGCTATGTCAGCAGACGCTGACAGATCTCTCTTATGCTAGCAGTCACAGGAATCCGGTAAAATGTTGGAGGGGGATTTTTCTCTAAAAAAAACTCCGCCCACCCGGACAAAAGCTCTCCCCCTCTCCCTGAATAGAGGGAGAAGCAGAACGATCGGCGGATGTCACTTCGTTCTCCACCTCCTCTGTATAGTGGTTTGTCACAGCCCTCCTCCTCGCCGCCATCCCCCCACACACGCTGATCCTGTCAGATCGGAGGCCCGTGCTGCCACAGGAAAACGCTCTTTTTTGAAAAGAGGGAGGGCACAGTGGGAATACGGAGTGGGCATGGTTTAGCGCGGCGTTTGCATATAGCAACGTCCAGTGGGGGGGTACTTTTAAAAGGCTCTATATTTTGCTGACTGCAGCTGTCGGAGAGACACATAAACTAAAAAGAGGCATGTAAGTGGTGACACAGGTATTCCTTTGGCACGTTTACTAAAAGCATCTGGCTGAGCATTAAATAGCAGCAGTTGCTGGACTATTTGCTGAAGCTGTGGATGCGATTTCTTCTGGTAGTCCCTCTGCATTTGTGCATCGGGCTATGGTCAGAAGGGGGGGTAGAAACACCCCAAAAAGGGCTTAAAAGGGACTAATGCAAGCTCTGAACACTCTACATTGGCATCCTCCCCTGAGAGGGGGTAGCCAGTCAGAGTAAGTGATCAGGGCTATCAAATATTGCAATTGTTTTCAACACTGCAGCCCCTGCCTATATTACTGTAGAAGTTTTTCCTCAAGCAATGATGGGATTGGCTAGTGGCTTTAATCGCATCCCAGAATGTGATAAAATGCGATTTCCCTCAGGGGACCGTGAGAAGGCTGATGACTCCTCTTCTGGGTCATATGCAGGGGGGGGGAATCAGCTTCACAATCTGAAAGATTGATGGTGCAATTCTTACTGAATTTGTCCGCTCCACTTTTTTTGCTACTCTTCATTGAGTCGGTTGATATGCCCACTTTCTTGTTTGGGTTCAAAGCCTCCTCAAGCTGCGCATGCCTTTCCTGTCCACTCGTTGCTGGAAAGGCTTATATATTCTGAGTGGGATCACCCAGATAAAATTTTTTTTCCTCCTATAAAGTTTTAAACACTTTTTCCTATGGAGGAAAAATTCACTAAGTGTGGGAGATACCAGCAATTGTCGCTGCTATATCCTCTGTGAATGAAAGTTTGACTTGTCCAATAGTGCTCAAATGCTTAGGGATCCAACGGATAAAAAGTTGGAAATTCCTCTTACAAAAAAAACAAAAAAAAAAAAACAAAAATAAAAACTTTTTTTCTGATGAGCAGCAATTGGTGTATGTCAATCCTTGAGAAACCAGTCTGAACAGGTGATCAAGGTTATTCTTGATCAGCAGGCCAGGATTTAGCTGAATTGCCAGCGGCATTATGTTTGGCAATAGATGCCATGAGAGGTTCTATTTCTCAAGCCTCGCGCCTTACCTTTGACTGGTGCATAAGCATAGAATCTTATGGTTGAAAAATTGGTCAGCCGAAGCATCATGCAAAGCTCCTGGCTAGTTTTCCTTTTCACGTTGAATGGCTGTTTAGGGATGATTTGGATAAATACATCCAAAAAAATTTTTGGTGCAAAAAGTATCCTTTTGCTAGTTTGAATGCAGAGTAAACTTATTTAAACAAGCGCCTTCTCCAGTGCCAGGAGCATCTGCCTTCAGGCAGTTACGACGGCCTGCGCCGTCAAGTTCAAGAAGGAAACTGAAGCCTCCTTATGAGGGTGCACCCCCCCCGCTTGCTCGAGTGGGGGGACAACTTCCGCAGTCTCAGGAAGAGTGTCAGAGCCTACGGCCACATTACCCCGAAAGCTCCAGATCTCGTCTGATCTCAGAGGCTAAGCAGGGTCGGGCCTGGTCAGTACCTGGATGGGAGACCGCCTAGGAATGCCAGGTGCCTTAGGCTGCAGATGGCTGACTTCCTCAACTCTAGGGTACAAACTTGAGTTCCGAAGGTCCCTGTCCCCTTGTTTTCTCAGATTTCAGAGGAAAAGAAATCTTTAAAGCATTGGACCATCTTTTGTCTCAAAAGATTGATCTTAGTGGTTCCCAGGCAAGAGCAGGGATTGGGGTTTTGTTTAAACCTTTTCACAGTACCAAAACCAAATGAGAATGTAAGACCCATTCTAGATCTCAAATATCTAAACCGGTTCTGAATATCCGCTCTTTCCGCATGGAGTCAATCTGATCAGTGGTCTCCGTCCTACAAGGTGGAGAACTTCTGGCGTCAGTAGACATCAGGGATGCATACCTCCATGTACCTATATTTCCCGCTCACCTGAAATATCTACATTTCGAGGTAGAAAATCTTCTTTTTCAGTTTGTAGCTCTGCCTTTCGGTCTAGCTACTGCACCTTGAGTATTTACAAAGGTCTGGCCCCTCCTGTAGCTGGATTAAGGCCAAGGTATAGCGATTATAGCTTACCTAGATGATCTGCTCTTGATGGACCAGTCGGTAGCCCTCTTAAACCAAAGTATGATCTCCAGTCAACTACCTGGAATACCAAGGTTGAATTCTTAACCTAAAGAAATCCTCCTTAAAAAAACTATCAAGGAGATTGGAATACTTGGGTCTGATTTTTGATACAGCCCAGGAAAAGGTATTCTTGCCCCAGGCAAAGATCAGTGCCATAAAGGAACTGATTCAGATGGTCATAGCAAAGAAGAATGCTCCTATTCGACTTTGCATATTGGGAAAGATGGTGGCTTCATTCAAGGCCGTTACTTATGCTCAGTTTCATTTGAGGCTGATGCAAAACAGTAGTTTCTCAGCTTGGAACAAGTAGGTCCAAGCTCTAGAATTCCCAATGTGTCTGTCTCCAGGGTACACCGGAGCCTCAGTTGGTGGTTGATAACCAAGCATCTGCAGAAGGGAAAATCTTTCTTACCAGCTACCTGGAAGATGGTAACAGCAGATGCCAGCCTTTTGAGTTGGGGAGCAGTCTGGGAAGGAGCGACTGTCCAAGGGAAATAGTCCAGATCAAAAATGCCCATCAACATTCTAGAAATCTGGGCAGCGTGCTTGGCCCTGAGGGCCTGGATGTTCAGGTTACGGAATTATCCTGTTAGGATCCAATCCGACAATACCACAGCAGTGGCCTATATCAATCACCAAAGGGGCACGACAAGTCGTGCGGCACAGAGAAAGGTGAATTATATATTAACTTGAGCAGAAAACAATGTACCTTGCCTATCGGCAGTCTTCATTCCGGGAATAGAAAATTGGCAGGCGGACTACTTCAGTCACCAGCAGTTGTTCCTGGGAGAATGGTCCCTTCACCCCAATATCTTCCTGGCAATAGGCCGAGGATGGGGGATCCCAGACGTAGATCTGTTTGCGTCCAGGTTCAACAAGAAAATCGACAACTTTGTGTCAAGAACAAGGGATCCGCTAGCATGCGGAACAGATGCTTTGGTGTTCCAGTGGAATCATTTTAAACTGATTTATGCATTTCCTCCTATTCTGCTGCTTCCAGGACTGCTTCGCAGGATTAGGCAGGAAGGGAGATCAGCGATTTTTGTGGCCCAGAAGATCTTGGTATGCAGAGATCATAAAGATGGCAGTAGGGGACCTATGAACCCTACCACCACGTCCAGACCTTCTCTCGCAAGGTCCGGTATTCCATCCTACCTTACACATGCTAAATTTAACGGTTTGGCTGTTGAATCCCACATTCTGAAGAAGTGTGGGCTGTCAGGTCCAGTGGTACCTTGATTAATGCAGGGAAGCTGGCTTCCATAATCATAGTTTAGAGTCTAGAAAGCATATGTCTCCTGGTGTGAATCAAGGGGTTGGCTCCCCAGGAGGTATGTCGTAAGTAGAATCCTTGACTGAAATGAAGCTGGCCTTGCGGTTTTGGCCTTATCGGTATTATTTCAACAACCACTTGCTTCGCATTCTTTGCTTCGCATTCTTTGCGTCGTAGCTTATTCAGGGGGTAATGCGGCTTAGTCCTCCGGTTAAGTCACCCCTGAACCCTTGGAACTTTGATTTAGTTCTGTTGGCATTGCTGAAACAGCCTTTTTGAGCCGATACAGCTCATTCCCTTGGTCTTTTTGACAAGGAATCTAATTTTCTGGTAGCCATAGCTTCTGCAAGAAGGGCATCAGAGTTGGCTGCTCTTTCTTGTAAGAGCCATATTTGATCCTTCACAAGGATAAGGTAGTATTGCGTCCTCATCCTAACTTTCTACCGAAGGTAGTGTCTAGTTTTATCCCAACTAGGATATTGCTCTACCCTCATTTTTTTCCAGAACCCTGTTCTACGGAAGGAAAATTACTACATTCTCTTGATATGGTGAGAGCACATGTTTCGCAATACCTTGCGTCTTCCTGGGGCCAAGGTATTGCGAAACATGTAGGGCGGTGCGTTGTGCTGACACAATCACGTCACATGTTACCCGGCACACGGGTGATCTTTATCTGTTTGTTTAGCTAGCCGGCTTTTATTCATCTATGTAATTTTAGGTTTGTTTGTACCTGTTACCCCACGAGCATATGCTCGTTTTTATTAGTATTAAAGACTTACTGTTTAAACCTACTACACGATCGGAGTCCCTCTCTGTCTGCTCACTTGTGGCTTTGAGCCCGAGTGTTTCTCTTTCAGATTGAGGGATCCAGCTGATAAGCATTTATTGCTATACAGCAACATCATCCACTGAGGATTTCAGCTGACAAGCATTCATTGCTATACGGCGACTCCCCTCACTGAACACCTGAGACAACCTAAGACCGGAGATACTGGAGGATCCTATGTCCCTGCAGAGGGCTATTTCTGCCTGCTCATCTGACCCTGCTCTTTAGGGGGTCCATCATCTCTGGTAAGAGTCATCATATACAGTGTCGCACACCTGAGTTGCCTTTCGTTTGTTTACACTGAAGTACAGAGTTCATCATAAGATTTTGCTATTGTGGACACATATATGTTTATACACTAGCCCTTCTCATCTAAGGGAAGACACGCTTTTATTGCATTACTTTATGGACACTTCAAATGATTTTATTGAGGTTTTGATTTTCCTTTAATTTTTTGTCACCTGTATTCACTTTTTATTGATTCCTAGTTCACTTCTAGGTGTCCACGTGTATCAATTTAAGATTTTATATGCCAGTCATTTTTGCATGGTATTAATTTAGCGCAATTTTTTTATTTTATTTTTGATTACTACCATTAGATATTAGATGGTTTATTGTTGCGGCTTTGGTTTTTAAGGAGTTATAGTCTGAGCGCGGTATTCCTACTTATTTAATACTTAATGGTTCAAATCTGCAAGGCCTCAACTTGGTCTTCAGGCCATACATTTACCAGATTTTATCAGGTGAATGTAAATAGGCATGAGGATATCGCCTTTGGGCGTAGTGTGCTGCAGGCAGCAGTATAACTCCTCTAGTCTCATGTTGCCCTAATTCTGTTGTGTCTCCCTCCACTCAGTTGGCATTGCTCTGGGACATCCCATATAGTAATTACTATGGCTCTGTGTCCAGTGATGTACGATTAAGAAAATAGGATTTTTATAACAGCTTACCTGTAAAATCCTTTTCTTTGAAGTACATCAAGGGACACAGAGGACCCCCCCCCCCTCTTTCTGGTATACACGTGTATTGCTTTGCTACAAAACTGAGGTACTCCCAGTAGTGGGAGGAGTTATATAGGGAGTGGACTTCCTGTCTTAGGGTGTGTCAGTGTCTATCACCTGAAGGTAGCCTATAACCCACATAGTAGTTACTATGGCTCTGTGTCCAGTGATGTACATTAAAGAAAAGGATTTTACAGGTAAGGTGTTATAAAAATCCTATTTTTTGAAACTATCAATGCTCCCCGCTGAAACCATCGCCTGTGGAAGTGAATTCCACATCCTTGCCGCTCTTACAGTAAAGAACCCTCTACTCAGTCTGAGGTTAAACCTCTTTTCTCCTAATCTTAATGAGTGGCCGCGTGTCTTATTAAACTCCCTTTCCAATGAAAAGTTTTATCCCTATTGTGGGGTCACCAGCACGGTATTTGTAAATTTAAAATCATATCCCCTCTCAAGCGTCTCTTCTCCAGAGAGACTAGGTTCAGTGCTCGTAACCTTTCTTCATAACTAATATCCTCCAGACCCTTTATTAGCTTTGTTGCCTTTCTCTGTACTCGCTCCATTTCCAGTACATCCTTCCTGAGGACTGATGCCCAGAACTTGACAGCGTACTTCAGGTGAGGCCGGACCAGAATCTTGTAGAGTGGAAGAATTATCGCTTTGTCTCTTGAGTTCATCCCCTTTTTAATGCATGCCAATATTCTGTTTGCTTTGTTAGCAGCAGCTTGGCATTGCATGCCATTGCTGAGCCTATCATCTACTAGGACCCCCAGGTCATTTTCCATTCTTGATTCCCCCAGAGGTTCTCCCCCCAGTGAGTAGATTGCATTCATATTTTTGCCACTCAAATGCATTATTTTACATTTTTCCACATTAAACCTCATTTGCCATGTAGTAGCCCACCCCATTAATTTGTTCAGATCTTCTTGCAAGGTTTCCACATCTTGCGGAGAAGTTATTGCCCTGCTTAGCTTAGTATCGTCCGAAAATACAGAGATTGAACTGTTTACCCCCATCCTCCAGGTCGTTTATGAACAAATTTAATAGGATTGGTCCCAGCAGAGAACCCTGGGGGACCCCACTTTCCACCCCTGACCATTCCAAGTACTCCCTATTTATCACCACCCTTTGAACTTGCCAGTTTTCAATCCATGTACTTACCCTGTGGGCCATGCCAATGGACCTTACTTTGTACATTTAAATGTTTATGGGGAACTGTGTCAAATGCTTTTGCAAAATCCAGATACACCACATCTACGGGCCTTCCTTTATATAGATGGCAGCTCACCTCCTCATAGAATGTTAATAGATTGATTTGGCAAGAACGATTCTTCATGAATCTCTGCTGATTACTGCTAATGATACCGGTTTTATTAATAAAATCTTGTATATACTGTAGACCCTTATCTCCTCCAAGAGCTATTGATGTTAGGCTAACTGGTCTGTAATTCCCAGAGATGTATTTTGGCGTTTTTTTTAAATATTGGAGCTACACTGGCTTTTCTCCAATCAGTTGGTACCATACCAGTCAGTAGAATGTCAGTAAAAATTAGGAACAATGGTCTCGCAATTACTTGACTGAGTTCCTCCAGGACCCTTGGGGGCAAGCCATCTGGTCCCGGTGACTTATTAATGTTAAATTTTCCAAGTTTATTTCTGATTCTGTCCTCTGTTAGCCATGAGGGTGCTTCCTGTGATGTGTCATGAGGATAAACACTGCAATTTTGGTTACTAAAGCCCCCCCGATTCCCTCGTGAAGACTGAGGAGAAGAATAAATTCAATACCTTCACCATCTCCCCATCCTTCGTAACCAGATTTCCTTCCATTCTTTATGAGGCCAGTATGGTATGTCCTCCACTTTTTACTGTTTATATACTTAAAGAATTTCTTGGGATTTTTGTTTTTGCGCTCCTCCGCTATGTGTCTTTTGTGTTCAATCTTAGCCGCCCTAATTGCACCCTTACATTTCTGGTTGCAATCTTTTTAAAGTGTGAATGCTGATAATGATCCCTCAGCCTTGTATTTTTTTAAAGGCCTCCTTTGCTTTTATATGCATTTTTACATTGGAGTTAAGCCATCCAGGACTTTTGTTCATGCTTTTAAATTTATGGTATGCACTGGCTAATGCCCTTATTTATTATGCTCTTAAAGCAAACCCATTTTTCCTCCATGTTCTTTGTTCCTAAGATTTCATCCCAATTTATATCTTCTAGCAAGGTTTGTAGTTTGGGGAAGTTTGCTCTTTTGAAAAGCAATGTCTTTGTATTCCCCTTATGTTTCCTATTTGTGTGATTTATACTGAAGCTAAATGACCTGTGATCGCTGTTACCTAAATTGCCCCTTATTTCCATATCCGAGATCAGGTCTGTATTGTTGGTAATCAGTAGGTCTAGTAACGCTTTGTTTCTAGTTGGTGCGTCTACCATCTGACCCATAAAATTGTCCTGCAAGACATCTAGGAGCTGACGAGCCTTAGACTAATGCGCGGTTCCTTCCGTCCAGTCTGTGTCTGGATATTATGAGGACACTTCCCATCCTTGCTGCTAATCCAAATTGTGATAGGAGGTCAGTCTCCCCCTCCTCACTCAGGTTAGGGGGACTATAGCATACTCCCAGTATTTTGTTTCCCCTTAGGTTCATCCCTTTGGAGCTCTACCCATAAGGATTCCACCTCCTCCCTAGCTCCCTTTAGTGATGTCATCTATCACATTCATTATTACATTAGTAATTAATAATTAGTAACTATTACAATAGTACATTATTCTTGATATACAGGCATACCCCTTTCCCTTTTTTGACCCTCTATCCCTGCGATAAAGGAAATACCCTTGAATGGTTGCCAGCCAATCATGAGAGCTGTTGAACCAAGTTTCTGAAATTCCCACAAAATCTAAATCCTCCTTGTACAACAGTATCTCTAGTTCTCCCATCTTATCCACCAGGCTCCTGGCATTGGTGAAAATGCTGCGCAGTTTAGACCGGACTCCTACTGTCCTCTTATTGGGTGTACCGAGATTGTAAATAGGACTTGTTACTATACTTCTGGTTTATGTACTTTAGTCAACCTACCACTAGTGCCTCCAATACTACCTTCTGGAATATGCTCTGCGCTGACTATCTCTACCTCCGGACGCTCCCCCTCGTCGCCTAGTTTAAAAGCCCCTCTAACTTTTCGGCCATCTTCACTCGCAGCAGATCTGCACCCTCCTCAATTAGGTGCTGTCCATCCCTCTCTATAGAACTGGTGACCGACCTGAGAAGTTGGCCCAGTTCTCCAGGAACCCAAACCCCTCCTTACTACACCAGCTCCTCTGCCACTTGTTTACTTCCCTAATCTCCCTCTGCCTTTCTGATGTGGCTCGAGGTACCGGTGGTTTTTCTGAGAATACTACCTTGGCGGTCCTTTTCCTCCATTTAGCTCCTAAGTCTCTAAAATCGTTCTTTAGGACACTCCATCTGCCTCTGACATTGTCATTGGTGCCAACGTGCACCATGACAGCCAGTTCTTCCCCAGCCCCTCCTAGTAATCTGTCCACCAAATCTGTGATGTGCCCAACCTGAGCGCCCGGTAGACAGCATACAGTTCGGTGCTTCAGGTCTTTGTCACAGATTGCCCTCTCTGTCCTTCTAAATATTGAGTCCCCTACCTCCAGAATCTCTTTCCTTTCCCTTCGCCCCCCCCCCCCCACACACACACACACACACACACACACACACACACACACACTCTCACTGGAGGAGTTCTTCTTCTGGCAGCTAGGGGAGTCCCTCAGCTCCAACAGTGCTGGTCCCTGACTGGTTTCACCAATGTCACTCAATGGAGCGTACTTATTGGGATGTTCCAGCCCCATATCAGCCTCCCTGGCACTTTCCCCTCTATCCTTCCTGTCGCCCATCTACTCTAGTGCCTGCACCTCTGTCTCCACCCACCTCTGTGCCCTGGAGGGTCTTCTCCGTGCTTCCCTAGATTCAGAACCTGGGCTTCCAGGGAAACAATGTGCTTACATTTTGCACAGCAGTATTCGCCCTCGATCAGGGAACGCATACACGCCGCAAGATATACACCAAGCCACATCTCCACATCTGCCGGGCATCGTACCTACTAATTTAATGAGGATTGGGGATTATACCCTGTCCAAATTAACT